>NC_056731.1:72852270-72933056 GCF_019279795.1 Protopterus annectens
CCATGTGCAGTGTCGCACCATGCTAATGAAGGCATACAGTGATTCATGAAGTGGTGCAGGCGTAGCGCAAGCCCATGGAAATGTAAACCAAAAAACACGGTTTACATTTTCCCAAACAGAACATCGGAGTTATGGAAGCGGACCACACACATGTATTACAAAGTTAACATATGCCAATGGAGAAATACACAGCCAATGGCACAAGAAAAGATGCACAACACCTAAAAAACAACATTTAATGTCATGTCCACAGTAACGCACAGTACAACCGCAGGGCATGTGTGTGCAAACAGGAATACAAAGGAAATATATAAAAATGGCAGAAAATCGCAATGAAAGACAAATCAGGATTGCACCATAATATGCAATGGTAGGCATGGCACACCACAAGCAAGGCGCAAGGGTTGCCAGGGGCCCACGACAGTGTTTGGCACTGTAACTATGAATTAGTAGTCAATGCCATGCAAATGAGGCAGGTAATACTGAATCGCAAACGTCCCGCCAGATTAAGGATGTACCTGATGGCGCAGCGCTATAACACCGAGGAGTGTATCAAAGGTGATACATGACATCAGCAGAGGGGTGTGCCACCATATCAGTAAGCACATTGGAGCAATGCAAATCTGGCCTGGCCGTTGCTAAGCAAAGCTGAAGGACAGTGGTGGGGAGGAGGGTATAGAACCATTTAGCTGAGAGCACACATGGTGCCCAAAGCGCATGTGTACGGGGATGAACTCATGCCCAAAACCCGGTAAGCGGATGCACGTGCCGCGAACAATAGTACAAACAGGAAGGTCATGGGAAGAAAAGAAGGAAATGCTGGAGCAGGGTATCTGGCATAGTAATGAGCAATTAACACCAATCAACACACAGAGGCCAATCGATGGCAGTAGACAAGCCTGCATGCAGAAACCTGCAAAACAGGATAGGGGAGGCATAGGATTGCAAAGAAAGGTGTGGAGGATGAATGCAAAGATAGGAGAACTGTCATAGCAGAGCAAAGCAAACCCACAGTAGATCGGCAATAGCACACATTACGCAAGATAAGCCAGGTCTAGGAAAGTACAAATGAAAGCAGGCAGCTGGATGCATGCCAGCAAATGGTAGGTGTAACGTGCACAAATGTAAATGGAAGGGCAGGAGGTAATCACGGCATCCAAATGTAATGCAACACCAAAGGCAGCACAATAGCGGTTTTGTAAATAAAACACAGAAGATACCCTGTAGCCACGATCGTACATACACACCCTATGACATCATCAGTGTTCACAGCAGAACAGTATAAAGTGTGAAAGCACCCAACACACACCTGTGTATTCCCAAACACCGCACCATAGGTGTAAACAGACGGGGAACTTTTAAAATGTACATGTTGGGAGCTGCCATAGCTGTGATTCATCAGCATGTGTTACAGACTGACGGTGTTGTGGAGGATGATGCCGACAACCACCGTAGGCCTCGGAGGAGGAGAAGAGTGTTCAGACCAAGGGTAACCTACCAGGGGCTACATGATCTGGAGATAGTAGAGCATTACAGGGTGGACAGGGACATCTTACAGCAAATAGTAGAGCTGTGCCGGCCATGCCTGAGAACCAGAAACAACAGAGGGGAACCCATCCCAGTGGACATGAAGGTATGTGTAAGCTTGCGAATACTAGCCACAGGTACCTTTCAAAGGCCAACTGGAGATATAATGGGGATCTCACAGGCATCGGCATCCAGGGTACTACACCAGTTCCTGGATGCCATGTTACCACATGCCAATGAGCATATACACTTCCCCCAAACTCAGGAGGAGTTGGCCAGCAATATGCGTCACTTCCACTGTGTGGCAAACTACCCGGAGGTACTGGGTGCGATAGACTGCACGCACATACAAATTAAGTCACCACCCAGTGAGTATGGTAGGTGCTACATAAACCGCAAGGGATTCCACTCCATCAACTGCCAGGTCATGTGCAATGCCCAGGGCATTATCATGGATGTGTGTGCTGGCAGCCCTGGAAGCTACCACGACTCCCATATCTGGCATGCCTCACAGCTGTATCAGGTATTTGTCAGGGGGGACATCCCACAAGGTCACCTTGTGGGGGATGCTGGCTATGCACTGGAGCCATGGATGATGACCCCCATCAGAAATGCACACACACCAATGCAAGAACGCCATAATGAGGCACACGCACAAACCAGAATCATCATAGAGCGTGTGTTTGGGATGCTGAAATCATGGTTCCGGTGCTTGGACACATCTGGTGGAGCCTTGCAGTACTCTCCAGGCATGTGTGCCCACATCTTCATAGTATGTGCCATGCTACATAATATGATCCTGCGGAAACAGCTGCAGCAGGGTCATAATGGGGGAGGGCCTCACAGCCCACCGCAAGTGCCAAGGCCAACACAGGCACAGAGGGATCCAGACCATGGACACACTGTGCCAGCCCCAGTAGGTAGACGGAGGCATGCCCAATATGCCTACGCCTTGGCAAAGAGGGAACATATAGCACATACCTTGACAGTGTAGGCTCCCACGGACTGACACCCCTCCCCACCTGCACACAGTAACATGGATGGCACACAAACATGACTACCTGTAAATTGTGATGTATAGGTGGCCCACTGTGGAATCCTACATAGGCAGCCCTCAAACATTGTACACGCAACAGCCATGGGAACACGGAACTGTCAACACCTGAACAGTAGATGCGCCCATCAGCATCTGTCGGTGCTGTGTGTATAGGTTCCCAGGTACATCGGTAGGTACATGCCCGATTGTCAGAGGCAAAACACCAAATGGGGCAAACAGTGACACCCGTCGCCACAACATCGAGTAAGCAACTGTCGCGTACTGGAGCAGAGGCAATTGTGGGAGCACATGTGTGTAAGCACTGTCCTACACACAGTCATCACGGATTACCCGCCGCATTACTGAGGGGCTCCACAAAATGTAATCATGGATGTAGTGTCAAGGCAGGGGATGTACCCATGACAGGCATTAGTCACCCCGGCATGCTGCATCCACGGTCATATGAAGGTGTAGCAAATTATCGGGTGTACCTAATTGTGATATACATACCCAGTGCTGGAGTACAGCCAGTAAACATCACATGGACATACCATTAACTGGACCCATCAAGTTGTAAACTAACGGAGTCATCCATGTGAGTGTAGTGTGGAGTAACTGCTGTAGTGTACTGCACATACAAATTTACATAATTCGTGTACAACCCCCAGATGTCCAAGTGGTACATGCAGTGACTGTCGTGCATGTTCCCGGTCCCACGTCCCGCAAGGGATGTAACATAATCCCGACGGCACGGGTAATGCAGTCCGGATGCAGGTCATCAGAATATGTGTAGCACACGTTAGCGGGAATAAGCGTTGCCCACAGCTGGTAAGCGATGTTTAAATACGACTATACGGATATGCGCGAAACAGGGCTAAGTGTCACCGACCACTGCGCAGATCACGGTCAATGATGTACAGAACAGGTGACACCAGCATTAGTCACCCCTGAACAAATAGCGCCTGCTCTGAAGGGTAAAATGACCACTGCCAGGAGTGGAACAGGCAGTCATGTACACAATCACCCAACACTATTGCTAGGCAAGATGTACGTACGGTAGGGTTGCCACAGTTCAAATGACCAATGTGGGACATATGCCAGATGTCAGCAGGATGACACACACCCGGCCAGGATGAAAACCAGAACAACAGTGTTTTGCATAGATAAAAAGCTTATAGTTTAGTAATGGTCGCAGGTACGTGTTCCGTGTCCTGTAACATGTAGGTGGGTCAGATACAGAATAAGGGTGACATGCAACAATGACATAAACTATAGGGAATATGTTTGTCCCAAAGTCACAGGACATTTGCTATGTTCACAAATATTTCACAGGACACAACTGCACAAAGAGGGATTGTCCCTCGCAAAGTGGGATGGGAGGTAATCTTAACCTATGGCAGGTGTGTAATGTGACAGGTACAGACACAAACATGCAGAGTCTAGGAAACACAGTATACACTGACAAACACACAATGAAAGGCGTAGCGTGCCTGTCACCACCCCTGTCCGAGATATGTATATATATATATATATATATATATATATATATATATATATATATATATATATATATATATATATATATATATATATATATATATATATATATATATATATATATCTACACATATATAATACAGATAGAAAGGGCGATAGTGTGATATATGTCGATATACAAGGGGTCACTGGCATCTGCAAATATATAGATAGGTCGATGACATTCTAAACACCTTTGAGGTACAAATAAACAGGATACCGCCAACTATGGAACGTGTCACACACCGACACGCGTAACCAGGAGGATGAAAGACAGAAAGAACACAGTACTGGAACAGTAGAACCATGAGCAATAGGACGATAGTAAGGACATGTAGTCACCGCTGTCGGCGGTGCAGACCACGTAGGTACCGTGTACAACTGTGGTTGTGTGTGATGTAGCCTGTGTATGTGTGTGATGAGGGTGCCATGTGTGTTCCCGTGTGACTAAAGTGTGTCGTGTGTGTCCGCATAGTGTGTCTGTAGGTGGCAACTCGGAGGTAGATGACTACGGTAGGTGCGGGTATAGCTATCCGTAGGCATGCGGTAAACACCTGTCCCACATCGGGAGGGACGGCCCCCCCTGGGCAGGTGTGTCCTGACATGAAACATTAGAAAGGGCAACTGTCCGTGAGTGTAGGACATTAGTATGTCCCACATAATATGCAATAGTTGCAGGAAATACTCATGCCTGTATGTAAGAAATGGAAATGTTACATGCAAACCGATACGTAGTGAAGGACCAAGAACAATAGTTTTGTAATGAGGATAAAAGTATGTGCTATCCTGTGTACTGACCGTGGCCATATGTCAGCCTGTAAACACCACTGTGTGACCTGCAAGTGTCCAACTATGGCCATATGAAAAGGTGGCAAGCCATGTGACAGAGGGTCTGACACCAACACCACTGCAATGACAGCAAATATCTGGGGCAGACATACATGGGATAGCGTTCATTTACAAATATCTCTGCACATATCGCCGTACATCCGGAGGTATGGAAGTATCAACCGCACCTGCATACCATATTGAAACCAATTAACAATGGCCCACAGTAAATTCCCATAATAGAAGTCTATTAAGTGATAGCACTGTAATTAGGGAAGGGGCCCACACACATATATATGGACTACGTAGAAATGCAAGCCCCACAAAACCGTATATGCTACGTACACCCGCCTACATCCCCACACTGTAAACAATAGCAATACAGACCGTAACCACAGCCCAAACATCTAGTTAGTCAATTACATCTGCTGAACCATTGACATACCTTGTGAGAGACATTTAAAGGCGCCATGCAAAATTGTATCCGTCGTATAACGGAACAAACGGCGATGTTACAGGTGTTTGCAATAGTCCTTTATCAGACGGGTGGGATGACAGGTACAGTCACAGGTAGAATCACACACAATCCACGGGGGACATGACCCCAAAATAGACTTGGCTCTACACAAAGCAGTTGCAATTACACACAACAAAACACAATACAGGCCGTCTCCTGAAAGCAGGGCAAATGGCCAATGCCCAGGTGGAGAATTCAATTATACCCCACTGCTGCCACGTAATTGGTGAATGGAGTAGCTGCACAGCTGAAGTGCATGTAATTAGTCACACCGGACCACCAATTGGCGGCAGTAAACCACATGTTGCAGGTATAGACGTATATAAGGATGACTTGCCAGATATGCAAACTGTATGCTCATACCGTATAACAGTTGAAAGAGTGATACAGAGGAGCGAGATAGAGATGAAACACCAGAACGATATCAAGGTATGTATAACACTTAACTGTATGTATAGTATGTTCTGAATTACGTAATGTCAGTGTATGCATAGCCTGGTTTGCAGTAATTAACAGTGTCCGCCATGCATAAAGTGGGGAATGGTATTTATGTAGTGATGTCTCGCTGATCGTACCAATGCTTGTAGAAGATGTGCGTCCAGCAGTGGGCCACATGGTAAACAGCACAGACACCACAAGGGATGCAACATGATGGCGTTAAACAGAACAATGTCATACGACCCGCCGTCAGTGGCAGGGTATGTCCAATAAGTACGTGCCATAGCAGGGGATAGTATATGTAGATATACTGTAACAGTACGCATGTGTATGGGCATATAACATCAATGACATGTCTAAGGTGGACCCTCTGTGCAAGTAATGGTTGAATTATGGGATACCATGTAAAACATGTGTAATGTATAGTACAGTAGATTGATACGTCAGATATGTTACACAGGAGAACAGGCATATGATGCATAACAAAGGTATCATATAGTGATGTGAGTACTATGTAATTAAGATATGTATAAACAGTTATGATGAAATAACTATGTACTCCACTCTGTGCATTTGCAAAGGATGCAAACATTACTCCCATACTAGAATAGCGGAAGAGATGTGACAGACAAACATGAACATGATTGGCGTGTACAATAACAGTAGACATATGGCCCATAGTCACGGGACATTGTAATAGCGTGACAGCCAATCTAACTGGAAGGGCTATACCAGTAACCATGCACAAAGGACATGTAATAGCTGCACAGGTTCATAGTGGTGTACCATGCAGTCTGGCAAGTCAATGTGTAACAACAACTACAGTGTGCACACCAGTGGCACCTCTCCAGGGTAGTGTCCTGTGAACAGAAGAGCCATGTGTAACCTGCATCACTGCACAGTACAGCCACTGCAGTGATCCCTGGCGTACATGTGTCCACCATCCAGCAAGCGAGGTATCACATGAACACTGCTACTGACTGTCCATGCGTGATGTACATAGGAAACATGTCCCAAAGCATGGTGAGTGTCCGGTCTGGGAATGCAACCCCAAGCACATGCCACACACAGTCGCGTGTGTGCACATATCCATGAGCATCATGGTCATAGTGGCTATTGTGTATGTCGTGTATGCGGAGTATATCCATAAACATATTTGCAGACATGGGCCCTGTCTTTGCAGCAGACGTCACCCCTGAGTATGTAGTCTGCAAATGTGTACAGATGTGGTGTCTGTACATAAGCCGCATACGTCACCAGGTGTAGCTCAATAAACATCATGGCATTTTAATGTTGGGGTATGTAAAGCTGTTGTGTAAGGTACACCCTGTACGGGGTGTTGTACCCATGGATGTGTGTATACGTCCGGTGTTCAGAGGTACAATGGGTGCCTATGTACCAGCTACACACCCAGGACAGACATGTGTGAACATGTAGAAGGATATCCATGCCACAGTGGCAATGTGGTAATCACAGGAGTGTGCGACATACATGTGTCTTACACACATGTACAATGCAACATGTATGTAGGGGAATAACACCTATGTGATAACCAGTGGGAGGATGGTGTACTGCAAAGGTGATGTACACACCAAGTGTCATGCAGGTAGAGGCCATGATGTTCATATCGGTATCTGTCACAGTGACACCCATATGGATGGGGTCTGTATCAGCTGGTGGAGCAACAATGGTGCTGGGTATGCAGTGGTCTGTAAAGCTAGGCAGGGAAGTCAGTGGTAGCCTGTACCTCAGGGAAGCATATACCGAACATGAGGGCCCCATGACTGAGGACTGTGGTAAGCCAAGTGTAACTGGATTGCAGTATGTGATTTGGTATGCCACCCTCAGTGTGTGTGTCCCATCCATTAGCCACATTGCATAACATCCGGAGACATATGTTGTGATGTGCAGGTGGATGTGTATGTAGTCAATACCAGAATGGAGAACGGTGCTGAATGGCAGCGAGAGGACAATGCAGGCTGTGTGGACACCCGTGTCATCATCAACAACTCTGGTGACTGTAGGAAAGGTGTTCAACAGGTGTAGGAGGCATGCTGTGGCCCCAACAAGACCAACCCAGCTGGCATCAAAGGACTGGGGCACAACAGAGACTCGACGAATGATGTCCATGATTATGTGCCCTATAGCCGTGCATAACAGACCAGTGAGGTGTGTAGGGCAATAGTCCCAGTCGTGTAGTGTGGCACCACCTGTGAGGAGTGTTACAGTCGCTGTGTGCCAGTCAGGGGCCACAAAGTCTGGTACAAGGCTATTACTGAATATGGTGTCCCAGTGGGGAGAAATGCTGTTCAGAGTTCTGTGGACATCACAGCCTGGGATATTGCAGGGTGACAAGGGGCCTGTGTCCTAGGACATATAGAGTGCAGGTCAGTACTGTGTAGGTGTGACTGCAGGTACACCGCAATGTACCTGCAAGGAATGTGGCCCTGCAGGGAGTGAGAGGGTGTAATGTTAGCAATGAAGCCATCAGACAGGATGTTGCCAACATCACCTGTTACTGTCATGTTCCAGAGTGACAGTTGTATGTGTGAGCAGATGTGGGTATTGCATACGACTACTGACATACCACCAAAATGCCCTGTGGTACATCTCGGAATGTGTCGCAGTAATGTGTATGTAGCTAGTTATGGTGTATGTGATATGGGATCCTGTGGCCCTACTGAGGCTGACCAGTGAGTCACCCCACCCATGGGAATGTACACCACTGTGTAACAGCCCCACCTGTTGTTGTAAAGTATGTCCATGGGACTGCACCCCCAGAGTGTCGTCTGTATTCTGGTGTGTACCTGCATGGCTCTGTGTGGAATAGCATGAACCACATTGTCGTGTACATGCTATTGAAGTGCACTGGGGTATGTCTCAGCATTTGCATGTGCATTGTCCACCTGCATGTGTCACGACAACAACTACCGCTGTCATACGACATCTGTAGTTGGTGTTGTAGTACTCATCTACTGTGTATGCCATGAAGTGTGTGGTGCCGGTATGTGGCTAACAAGGGTGGGTAGCAGATGTTCGGATTCCACCAATGAGGGGACAACCGCAGGTGTCGAACAGCAGTCACATGTTGGTAGTGTCCATGTCAAGGATACTGTTGGTCTTGGAGGTGGTGTATGGGTCGAACCAGCTGAGCGGAGGTTATGACTCACGCACAGTGTACGCCTAATGTGTCAGTACATGTGCGGCTATCACAGTTAGGTGTGGGTTACTGTCAGTCTCACATTAGTAGCAGCAGTAGTTCTGGACACAGTCATATGCACGTGGAGCACCTGTGATGCATTGTGCGAAGTAACCAGCCGGGATGTGTGTACAACATAGTGGAATATGGGGACACCTCAGCTGTGGGTGTGCCAGTCCAGGTGCGTGCCTGAGAGGTACAGTCTGTCTATACCCAGTCAATGCAGGTGTGCTCTGCAGAGCCAAGAGGTAGGTCCCAGTCACTGCAGAGATATTGCAGTGGTGCAGTATCAGGTGTGCCTTGCCTGCGTGCATCACAGAGGATGATGTCAAGCATTGTGTGACATGACCACATGCTTCGCTAGCCTGTTCCCATTCTGGTGGTGACTGTTATTGGGCACTGTGCAAGACAGGCAGTATAAAAGCAGCAAGAGACCAACATGTGATCCGTACTCCCAGGGCTGACAGGTGCAGGTCAACTGTGCCACAGCATCATGTTGTTTGGCCGGGTCTGTCAAAGTGGACGTATACTAGATGCCTGTGGAATGACAGCAGAAGCAGGGACAACTGTTGGGAGTGACACAGTCATTCGTAGTACAGTGGTAACAGGTCTGGATGAATGCAAAATGCTTCCCAGGGCGTGGACCACACCAGCAGGGCGACAACACTGGTGGGCTATTGCATGTCCCTGCACACATAGTCTGTGCCCTGAGTGACAACGTCTGTCACACAAACATGGAAGGGGAGTCACACCGTACCTGCTGACTTGTGGCATGTGTGCATAGGTTATGTTGCAGAACCAGTTACTGGACAGCAGGATGTAAGTGACTATCGCCTTGTGTAGCCTGCTGAGTGGAACAGCAGTGTGACTGCCGACAGTCACCTAAGACAGGTGTGTTGAGTATATTCTGACACCCTATTGGCTGTATGTGATGGGCACACGTGTCTGTGGGCTACAGGTTGGTGTGGTTGTGTTTGGCGATGTGGGCTGTTGTTGGTGCCCACACAGAGTATGGAGGGGTACTGTACAAGGTGTCTCCATATGTGTGGCCTGTGGTGGGGATCATGTGGGACCATGTGATGTGTGGGGTGCATTGCCAATGTTGCACAACCCCACATGACTGTCAGGTGCAGTCAGGGTTGGTGACAGTATAACCCCAGCAGGGCTGCATATGTGCATCCCCCACAGGCTGTACTGTTGTATGTTGGGAGGTGTGCATTGACTGTGGACATGAGAATAGCTCTATTGCCACATGTACAACATAGTCATCATAGTGACAGGCAATAGCACTGGTACGTGCCAGTTGGACATGCCTGTATATAAGTGGTACGTGGCAGGTGGACAGGCCGTAGAAACCACCATGTCTCACGAGGTATGTGAGTGATGTGTGTACGACAGCTGTTGTACAGTTATCAAGCTGGAAATGTATGGACAGACAGTGTACCTGTGAGGACTGGTGTGAAATGGGTGCTAAACTAAGCAGTAGCACATAACGTGCCAAGAAGCTCTGAAGAAGTGCTGAGCATGCCCACACATTACAGATAGGGTGTTGTATACTATCAACCCACATGTGTTGACAACAGTCATGATTGGTGGCACCGCATCAGAACACTGCCGGGTATGGTCTGCAGGTTCATGAACCATTATCAATGTAGATGTTAGCAGTACAGATGTACAAGACAGTACGGATGTTCGGCTACAGATGCCTGTGTATGTCACAGGAGTGTTCTACTAGTGGCCTGTTGACAGACTCACAACTACCAAAGGTGCTACAGTGACATGTGCATATCACACAGTGTCAGCTACAGTAAACCAGGGTTAATGTGTTGTACCCCACCCGCATTGTAGCCCATACCACACAGACAAATGTCAGCCATCTGTGTATGTGATGATGTGAATGGCCATGACCTATGGGCAATTGTTGTCACAGTGTTGTGAACAACATACAGAATGGGCTGTGTGTGTGATGTGTGTGACATATGTGCACATTCTGGTGGATGATATCAGCAATGACACCAGTAGGGGAATACCCCGTACCCATTAGGAAACACCTAGGCTGTGGTCAACAGTATGGACACTGTGTTAGGGATGGTGTAGTGTAGTACACCTCCCTGAGCTGGAGACATCTCCCTGGCCCTTTAGGTAGTCATCCGAGGTACCCATGACATGACAGGGTGGTATCCATGTGCACGGAGATCATTGGACAGGCATACACAGCACCCGTGTGACCAATATTGGAATACACATCACCCTCCAGGGGTAGGGCCCATGCGTGGATGGCCAATACCAGCCTCCACAATACTCACCTCCAGTATGCAGCATGCTATCCACCTTGCATACAGACATATGCGACACTATGCTGTTAGACATGCTACATGTCCATAGCCTGATCTGAAAGACATACGTCATGGACAACCACCGTCCTACGACTAGGATGGCCACATGCTGGACAGATCCCTGTGCCATACTCCCACCATACCATGCAGCCCTGTCCACATAGCTGCACATATCACCCCTGCCATACATGGTGTGATGGCCATATGGTAGATGTAGTATCATCTATCTGGATCAGTAATGTGTCACTGATGCCCCTCGTGGTGGCGTAATGGGTGTCGGATACAGCTAGGAAACCCAGCCCATACATGCTATAGCCGATAACCTTACCTGCAAATGACGTCCGACTAGCCACTGTCCCATGTCTATCACATGTGCAACACAGGTGATCCGTGGCAGGATGTTGAACAGCTGTGCATTGTAGATGTCTATGGAAAAACAGATGCATGTACAGGTTTCCATGCGTACTTGGTGCATTGTCACTGCCCAAGTCCAGTAAGGCTGTGTCCGTGTTGATATGTGACATATCCACAGCATCTAGGTCAACAGCATTACCATGGATACATCAGGCATGGGTAGATAGGTAAGAACACCAGTGCATGCAAACAGACATGTCCACATGGAGACTGACGTCACATGCAGTAGGAACACTAATGAGGTGACACACATATATGGGGATGATATCTAATGCATACTGGGTGTTACATGTGTGGGACACATACATGCCAGTCGTGTTAGTGTCATGTTGATTTGCAAAGATAACTGTGCGAATGTACTAGAATGTATGTGCAGCAGTATCACTGTACATGTCTGTAAATGTGACCTGTCACCTTCATCATGTCTTACAGATAATGCTGCATACACGCCTACCAGCATATAGCCGACAGGAGGATGATGTCGTAATACCGTACCTCCATGAGAACTACGAGGCATTATTCAGCCACGTGCCACAGCATGCACAGCAGCGGGATGACCTGTGGCAGGATCTTCGCAGGAGGGTCAACGAAGTGGGCGGCCACAACCGCACCTACCAGCAGGTGCGCAGACACTGCACGGACCTCATACGTCATGCAAAACAGCGTGCCACTGCAATCGCCAGAGAACAAGGTGGTACGGGTGGTGGGCCACCAACCCAGCCTCCACTCACACACATGGAGGAGCTACTGGCCAGTCTGGGAACACCCTCGGAACAGCCCCCACAAACAGTAGCTGCCATCGTGGAGGTGGGTGTCTCCCAACCAATGAGCCTGGAGTTGCCTGGTAAGTCAGTACTGTACATATGGCCAGTATATCCCACGTATGTGCATGTGTCAGTGTACATCATGTAATGTAACAACATATGCAAGGTATGTGGACACACATGCTTTATGCTACCCTGTGTATGCACCATACCTCCGAACTGTACAGGTAATTGCAGGATGTCCAGATGTCAGCCTCATATTGTCGGTGTGTTCCCCTTAATATCTGTCCCTTTCTGGCAAATAGCTGAGGAATGGAGTCATTAAATGATGACATACAGTTGTGTTTATGACTGCACATTCCGTTGCAAACCCATGTGCATGCAAACCTATTGGTCTATCAAATATCCAGGTTAGTAAGAGCAATATGTCACAGTTGTCCCTATATGTCCCCCATCATAGTAGGCTTTGTCCACATTTATTGTTCTAAGAGGTTGAGAGGTATGGTATGCACACATGTGCTGACTATATGCTATTGTACAGGTGAATGTGTTAACCTGCACTGTGCACCCTGTGGCTGTCATACAGTCATGGATAATGTTCATACTGCTGTGTCACCCTATACAGGTACCTCTGGCATGCCGCACAGACAAGAGTCCATTGCAGGTGAGTCTATCATCAGTATCAGGCATGTCAAAGCATAGATCTATTCGCCATGTGGCCAGTTAATACATGGATATACAGGTTGCATCACCCATCATCCACACAGGCCACCCATGTGCAATATATACAACTGAAATGATACACAGACATGAAACTACAGTATTTGTCATTGCTACATGTGTGTCCAGCTGTGCATACAATGGTGGAGGTGTTCTACAATGGAGGCATATGTACTATACAGTGGAACAGAATGTGTGGTACACAAACCAGTACCGCACAGTGAGCTGTGATATGGGCAGACCACAGGCATCACCATTGTGTTATATGCCCCTGCAAAGGTTTCACACATGGTGATGTTCCATCCGACATGTCCGAGACACGTAGCGTTTTGGTTGCAATATTGTCACAATTCCCCATAACCCATACCCCACATACACCTGTTGTCTGCATAGCCCTGTGGATGGTGACATAACCAACATCTATGGGTGTATGTCATATGGGACAACACAGACATGTGTGATAGATGGCCATCACATACATGACCAACACATGTGCACACATGGCCATGGGGGATGGCCAGAGACACGTAGCCACACAGAAGATGGGATGTGGATACACCCTGTCCCACTTTGTCCACACATGGTCCAAGTACAGCCATACTAGACCGATTGTACAGGTGATGTGGTACGCTGCACATCATAACTGCTTGTGCACAGCTAGCGGAGGTGTCAGTGACATGTACCTCATAAGATGTGTTGAACATGCTGTCTGTGTCATAGCATGATGGTAGTCACCTTCACAGATTCCACTGACAGTGACACCAGGCCACAGAAACAGTACTTTTCCCCCCTGCCATAGGACATCACTGTTAGCTGTGCACCATGTGTGCGTGGTACATCAATGTCATGTGTGAAATGGTGACGTGACAGGTCCGCTATGTGTGGACATGGTTGCCAGGCAGCTAACACTCTGTAGTCATCATGCAGGGTGTCATCTGTATGTCCTCCAGTGACCTGACACATGACACAGCATGGTTGGGTGTGTATACACCTCAGCATCATAGGTCACAATCCACAGGTATGTCATGGGTATGCATGCAGTTCTGGATATGCAATGTGTACATAACATGCACTGTTTAGCAATATAGATGCCTCATGATGCCATGCAATGGCACAGTGTCTGTACATCACACTGTACAGCAATGTAGATGGCCCAGTCCCCTACCATGCCCATGCACATTTGCTCAACATGCAGTCTATCTGTAGGGCATATGGACAACACCGCAATGTGATTCCCAGTACGATGCTGTACATGTGTCACGACACCATTGTGTCAGGCATGCATGCATGTTAATGAACATGTCAGCAGATTACATGTCAAGGTCACGTCAGCCATGTGTACTGTTATCCTGTTCTGGTCCACATGGTGTATCACGGGGATGCATGCATACTACCATGATTGTGTGAATTGCATGGATAATGATATGACACCTGCCTGCTGTAGTGTGCATTCCAGGGGGTATGCTTACAAACACTATTGATGTCTGAGCTGCATGCTGTCAGCTGTATCACAAGCATGCTGCATGCCATCTGTCATCTCACATGCATGGTGTGTCAGTGTGTGTGTGTGTGTGTGTGTGTGTGTGTGTGTGTGTGTGTGTGTGTGTGTGTGTGTGTGTGTGTGTGTGTGTGTGTGTGTGTGTGTGTGTGTGTGTGTGTGTGTGTGTGTGTGTGTGTGTGTGTGTGTGTGTGTGTGTGTGTGTGTGTGTGTGTGTCGGTGTGTCTATTGTAATGTAGAGTATTTCTTTGCATTCACAGGTGATGTAGGTGCGTTACCCTCCTGTGGTCCATCTGATAGTGTCCCCACAGATGCTAGCAGTGATGAACATATGCACGAGGTACAGGCAGGGATGTCAGGGGTGGAATCTGTGCCAACGGTTGCCATCCCAGCTATGTCCCCCTCTTCCCCGCACACAGTTCAGCTGCCAACACATACCGCATCTACAGTGGCCATAGAGGAAGGACAGTCATCATTTGTTAGCGTTGAACAGGAACGTGTGGTGGCTACAGAAGGTGTGTCTCCACACCATGGTGGCAGTATATTGACTGCAGATGTGCCACACAGGCATGTGGCTGGTGCTGCTCATAGGAGGACCTCTGGCAGACATGCACCTGCAGGACATAGCGCAGCAGCTGGGATCACCAGACGCATGTTCCAGACTGTAATGGTGGCACAGGCACATGCCGAATGGCAGAACAGAGAAGGGCAGAGGCTGCAGAGGGCTGCTATCAGTACCCTAAACAACAACATCCAGGCATTGGCAGGTGCTCAACAGCAGCTTGCTGATGTTCTGGACAGGCGATTGGGTGACATGGTCAGAATCCTCGACCGTGGCATGGCAATCCATGAGCGTGAGCTGTCTGTGCTGGAACATCTGGTAGGGGTGAGGCATAGGACATATGGACGTAGGCCAGCTACACCACCTAGTGCAGGTCAACGCGTGCATGCCACCTCACATGGCCACTCCCATAGTGCCGGTAGCAGTAGCAGTGCAGCTGGTGCTGTGATGTCCACACCAGGTCACAGCAGGCCACGTGGACGTGGCCCTGGATGTTCCCAGTGGGGACACGGTTCCAGTGGCCATGTGTCATCGGACAGTAGCCATTCTGTACCTCTGCCTGGTAGTGCCCGTGCAACCCCTGGCAGGCACAGGACACATGGCCGTGTCCGGTCACAGTGAGCTGTACAACCTGGTCTGTACATTCTGGAGCTGTCCATAATACCCTTGTGTAGGCCTCACAAATGACAGAACTGTGTGCACACATACACGCACACAGCGAACACAACTGTAGGGCTCCACAACACCCACATACATATGGAACAGACATGTCCATTCAAATCACTGGCCCTTACCCGCACACATGATGTCATCCATTGGTGCAGCCTATGCCCCTGGCAAACAGTATCACCCTGTGCATATGATGAAGCCTGTGCCACATCCCTGTCATCCACACCATCGGTGCAGGGATATGCTCATATGGTCTGATGCACAGGGTGAACAGACTAGAGAGGTGTATCTAACATTACTTGTGTATGCATATTGCGGGATGTGTATGTTGTATTGGTCATGTGTGAATACTGAGATGTGAGAGGTGTATCTCACATTACTTGTGTATGCATATTGAGGGATGTGTATGTTGCATTGGACGTGTGTGAATACTGAGAGATGTGTATGTGACATCAGTGGTGTACTGTCAACATGCACCAGTCATACCATGTAGTCCAGGTGCAGCATGCATTGTGATATGTTCACAGTATGTGTCTCGGTTACAACAGTAACAGCATGTTGGTAATGCCCTGGTTCCCTCCTATGGTGTACTGGCATGTGCCTACAGGTAGCAGTGTTTGCAGTCCCCTATGTGTAACTGTGGAGTACTCTCAGGCATGTATGGCAATATCAGCATGCTAAACACACCCTCAACCCGACTGTTGGACAGTCGGACATGACACAGATGTCTGAACATGACACAGATGTCCACACATATACTGCACCTGAAGCATGTGGTCAGTTGAACAGGCTACAGTGGACAGAGATGTGACATACATACCGGGAAACATTACAGGTATGTTGACATGGTGCAGGGGTTGTACACAGCGGTCAGGCCAATGATGACGTTAGAGGCCACCTGATAGCATGAGGCCACACTGTGTAGCAGTAATACCCTGTCACAGTACAGGTACATGGCCACATTCACGGGGTCTACAGCACTATAACACACCCCATAGTGTTCATGTGTGGACCCGTGCCTATGTTGCCATCACCCTTGCAGTACTTTGCACCCACACGACGTGGCACAGAGAAGGGACATGCACAGGTAGCCAGTATGGCTGGGACCGATGGCATCAACAGGGTAGTAGACTGCATCACCATGAGGGGTTAGTGATCCTGTTTCCACAGTATGGTAGCATACACCCTCACACCAAGCACCAGACAGCCATACATACATACATACACAGACACACTGTGGTGACCAGCTATGTGTGTATGGATAGCCGATGTGTGTGATGCACCACACCTGCCGACCTCATGCTTTCCACACTGCAGTATGTACAGATCTGTACAATGGTGTACAGGGATGTGTTACATCTGGGACGTAGTCCCCACCATATGTGGCATGTGTGGTCACACAAGCGGACACACATGACAGTGCTGGGAATGATACACCTGCCATAAGATGATCTGTTTGATAGACATGCAGCGGTACTGTCCGCAGTATGTGTACCAACGCTATGTCTGGCAATTGTGTGGCTATGTGCACACGGGTGGATGTCAGTGATACAGGTGTCACGTGACATACAGTTGGCTACACCTGACCGCTGTGTATGCGTTAAGTCATCACCATCAAGTAACAGTGACATAGCGTACTGTTTGCACATGGCATGGTAGGGTGGCATGTGACACACCTGTGAGCCATCCCTGGCACACATACATCTACACAGGTGGATCACCACGTTATGTACACAGATCCCTCCATACTGGATGTACAACCAACTGTACTGTCTGTATGTCACCATATACAGGTGTCAATGATGGGGCTGCATTGCGACTGCATGTTGTAGTTGGGCACAGCTGTGGTACGGACATCGGCCACTGCACATGCATGGTTGCTGCATGCACAGTACAGATTGTACATGTTTGTTGGTCCTACATGTGTCTCCTGTAGCCATGTTTGTATGCATTGCTATTGGTGGACATGTGTGTTGACATACATGACACATGGACTGTGGTATGATATCACGGGTGTCATGGGTGACTACTACAGGGAATGTGTCCTCCGACATTGCTACCTCCTGTACTGTGAGCATTCAACAGACATGGACCCACCTTCCATTTGCATGCGTATGATTGCTTAGGCCACTGTTCTGCATGGGGGACAGCAAAGGCTTAGCTATGTACATATGTGTTGTGTGTGGTCCATGCACACATCCACTACAATCACATGTTTGACATATCCAAACATGCGTGTTCGTTGGTGTACAGCAACACTCATGTGTCACAGCTGTGTACCACCCGGGGCCCCTGGTATGTCTTGAGCTGACCTGGTCATGTATAGTGGTATACTTGCAATGCATAACACCTGTTGGAACCCTCTCAGTACATGTGTACCCTGCACAGTTGCTGTAGACCTCTGTACAGTCCACTGGTCATGTGTCACATGGTGTTGTGGTAATGTATGGCTGTGTACTGCTGCAGCAATGACATGGTGATGTCTCAGGGGCTACAGTGTAGACTGCGGTGTGTACATCTGGGATCTGCACCTGTGACAGCTGTGATGGCAGCTGAGCATGTGCTGGTCACTGCATGTGTGTGACCGCTCTGTGCGTGGGGACAGTTATGCCTTACTGTGCCCTTCCGTGTCTAGACTCCATCTGCATGCAAGATGGCCCTTTGCAAATGCTAAGTGTGTGAGCATGCCCAGTACGCTGTTGTGTAGATGGACACACATGACAGTCCCAACTGAGCCCTTGCGAGTTGAGACTCCGTCCGCATGCAAGACGGCCCTTTGCAAATGCTAAGTGTGTGAGCATGCCCAGTACGCTGTTGTGTAGATGGACACACATGACAGTCCCAACTGAGCCCTTGCGAGTTGAGACTCCGTCCGCATGCAAGATGGCCCTTTGCAACTGCTAAGTGTGTGAGCATGCCCAGTATGCCATTGTGTAGATCGACACACAGTACAGTCCGAACGGACGTGTATTACTAAGCGTGTGGCCATGCCCAGTGACACCTTGTGTCGGTGATGTCCTTCTGTGCATGGCCATTGACATCCTGTATAGCCATGGTGGTCATCCAGCCAACAGATGTCCATTTTCAACATCACGATGGATGCCTACGGAGTACACACTGGTCGACTATCTTGAAGGGTGTACTGTCTGTGGGGCATCCCGTGACTATGTCATGTTGTCGTGGTGCACCGTACATCTTATGTTGCCATGATCACACCACTGCCGTGTGTTTGTCTACGTGTACCGTGGGACAGTAATATGTCTGTATGCTTTCAGACTGATCACTCTCTATACAATCCCTGTCGGCATCCTTGTCAGTGCGGATGATGACACATGCCTAGATGTCTGCCTCTGGGACTGCTGTGCTTAGTAATCTCGGTAGCGCGTTCTGTAAATGCGTCATGCTGTAGTGTGTTAGGGTAGTTAGGTGTATGTTCGACTCCCAGCCCTGCCAAGTGTGTGTGTGTGTGTGTGTGTGTGTGTGTGTGTGTGTGTGTGTGTGTGTGTGTGTGTGCGCATGCTCCCATCCGCCTGGGGACTCAGTCTTGCTTTTAGATGCCGCACACCACAGCAGTTTCCTACCGACGTCTTTGCCTTTGCGGATGATGACACGCACCTAGATGTCTGCCTCTGGGACTGCTGTGCTTAGTAATCTCGGTAGCACATTCTGTAAATGCGTCATGCTGTAGTGTGTTAGGGTAGTTAGGTGTATGTTCGACTCCCAGCCCTGCCAAGTGTGTGTGTGTGTGTGTGTGTGTGTGTGTGTGTGTGTGTGTGTGTGTGTGTGTGTGTGCGCATGCTCCCATCCGCCTGGGGACTCAGTCTTGCTTTTAGATGCCGCACACCACAGCAGTTTCCTACTGACGTCTTTGCCTTTGCGGATGATGACACGCACCTAGATGTCTGCCTCTGGGACTGCTGTGCTTAGTAATCTCGGTAGCGCATTCTGTAAATGCGTCATGCTGTAGTGTGTTAGGGTAGTTAGGTGTATGTTCGACTCCCAGCCCTGCCAAGTGTGTGTGTGTGTGTGTGTGTGTGTGTGTGTGTGTGTGTTTGTGTGCATGCTCCCGTCCACCTGGGGACTCAGTCTTGCTTTTAGATGCCGCACACCACAGCAGTTTCCTACCAACGTCTTTGCCTTTGCGGATGATGACACGCACCTAGATGTCTGCCTCTGGGACTGCTGTGCTTAGTAATCTCAGTAGCATTCTGTAAATGCGTCATGCTGTAGTGTGTTAGGGTAGTTAGGTGTATGTTCGACTCCCAGCCCTGCCAAGTGTGTGTGTGTGTGTGTGTGTGTGTGTGTGTGTGTGTGTGTGTGTGTGTTTGTGCGCATGCTCCCATCCGCCTGGGGACTCAGTCTTGCTTTTAGATGCCGCACACCACAGCAGTTTCCTACCAACGTCTTTGCCTTTGCGGATGATGACACGCACCTAGATGTCTGCCTCTGGGACTGCTGTGCTTAGTAATCTCGGTAGCGCATTCTGTAAATGCGTCATGCTGTAGTGTGTTAGGGTAGTTAGGTGTATGTTCGACTCCCAGCCCTGCCAAGTGTGTGTGTGTGTGTGTGTGTGTGTGTGTGTGTGTGTGTGTGTGTGTGTGTGTTTCCAGCTGCATGACAACAGTACATTGCTTTTACAGTATTCACTCTCCATAACATCCGTGCGGCGTCTTTGCCTTTGATGCTGCTGTCTGCAGGCTAGACGTGTGCCTGTGTGAATCATGTGATCCACTGATCACGGTAGCGCATTTTGTAACTGCGTAATGCTGTCATGTGGTACAGTGCTTACGTTTATGTTCTGCTCCCAACCCTGCCACATGTGTGTGTGTGTGTGTGTGTGTGTGTGTGTGTGTGTGTGTGTGTGTGTGTGTGTGTGTATGTATCTATCTACATATATATATATATATATATATATATATATATATATATATATATATATATATATATATATATATATATATATATATATATATATATATATATATATCTATATATATATATATATATATATATATATATATATATATAATGTATATTGTATATAGATATGTATGTTGGGATTATCACTCTTGACTGTGCTGCATTGTCTGTACGTGAGCACCTTGGATGTATGTACATCTGCTATGGCTCTGTGATAGTGCACATACTGTGTGCTGTAGTGATCGTGGGTTATACATGTGTAGTGACCGGTTATTGTGTTGCTGGGTATTACACGGGCATTGGAAACAATGTTAGTGCAGCACCTTTGACTGGTCGTATGCAGATCTCGGCAACAGTCAGCAGTGGTTATTACATTGGAGTGTGAGTATGGCTCATATCCGTCTGTAGTAACTGTCAATTCTATGCACCTCAGGTTAACATTACAGACACGCTTTATCCACAGGTTGTGGTACAGATCCCAGGACTGTATGTGTAGACATTGACAGGTGCAGGACTGGGTTGTGTTGGATGCATGGAGGGGTGTCCATGGCCAGTAATGGGGATCTCTACAGCCTGGCAGGTACGGTCTGTGACTGTCCCACAACCTCCTGTATATGGCTGACACATGCTGTACCTGTGTATATGCAGACACACACACTTACCACAAACAGCTACGGCTATCACATACACACACCCATTGCACCACCATTGGGCCATGCAATAACCGTTGTCCCTCACACACACACACACACCTATGTGTACATTGGATGGCTCTATGACAGCTCTGGACATGTTAACACCACACCCTGTGCATATGATGTCACCTGTGCCACCACCTGTGATGTGTAACATTGATGCAGGATCTGACTAACCTGGTGCTGCTGCACACAGGTGGCTTTATTCCACTGTATTGATGTTAGCATGCTGTTAACACACAGTGTGTTACTTCCAGGTGTACTTCAGCAGGCATGATGCATTGCAGCTATGACCATCACTGTAGCATAGTTTACAGCACTGTTACTTCTGATGATGTAGTCTCCATCCATGTGCCATTTCACTGATGTGTGTAGTATTGGCAGCATGTGTGTCTGTGTGTGCAGTACGTGTGTGATGTGTGTAGTACACATGTATACATGCTTACAAATGCATACACGACATTACACGGGCTTCACCATTCATACACTAGCTTACTCGTTCTTCCACACTCCACACGCATACACAGGCTAACACGCACGCACATATGCTTACTCGGGCTTACTGGCGCGCATGGGCGCAGACACACTGTGGGCAGGTTTGCAGGTCACATCGGTGGTATCCATGGCATACGCCGTCAGTCTCCTGACATTCCCTAGGATAGCTCATGACACGCCTCTTCCACTGAGTACTGACAGCACACATGTGACACTGCTCCGGTGAGGTTACAGTGTTTTGTACATACACACTCATGTTGTCACCTATCTTCTACTCTAATAGTCCCCTTAACCTACACTACACTGTAGAGGCTTGGCCCATATGGCATGACATGTTGTGATTCACTATCCTCAGCCTCACTTGCCTCACATTGCCTACAAATGCTTCGTTACATCTCTGACAGAGCGCTTCCACACATAAGTACCAGTACGCAGTAGCCATGTTGTCTCCAGCTTGCCATTCATCTGCATGGCGTACTAACATCTAACTAAACCTACATTTTGTATGTATATTATCCATATGTCTTGTTTTGAAGCACAGCGTGTTCTCATGGCGCTACTCTTCCACACCAGGGATCGGGGGAGGACAACTACTGGTTCATTGATATCCAATGGACAAAGCCGCCACTGGCCTTGGACTTGGACATTGGCATGCTTCTTCGACTGTATTCATACTGTATTTGCAGCTGTCATTGCTCCGTTTAGCAACGTGCAAAACGTTAGTCGCATAACATCCGGGTACATTTCTGCACATAACTCTGCTCTTGCACGGACAGCTTACTGTTTCATGTATCGCGTAATTACATAGGGTTACCACCTGTCCCACTTTGCGAGGGACAGTCCCTCTTTGGGCAGTTGTGTCCTGCAAAAAATGTGAAAAAATGGCAAATGTCCTGAGATTTTAGGACAAAATTATTTTCTATATTTTATGTAATAGTTGCATAAAACAGTTATTCTGTATCTGAAACACCTAAATGTTATAAGAAACAGAATAAGGAACTAAAATGCTACAAGAATAAACTTTTATTCAGGCAAAAAACTGAAGTTCTGTCCTTTGTACTGGCCGTGGGTATGTTTTGCCCTGCAAAATCTGATGTTTGTAGCACAAATGTCCCACTTTGGGCATTTGGAAAGGTGGCAACCCTATAATTACATCATTTGCATAGCTTACACATACAAATGGGGTATGTTGCAAATCCCAACATTGTCCGTGCAATGTTCATGTTACAGGCGGTCTTGCACGCCCCTGCAGGTGTTTGCTGAATAGCCTGGCAGTCATCTTTCCTTGCTGTACTCTCACTCAATCCATACATGCCGGAGGCTTCATGTATCATGGCCTAGGCTTTGCTGTGTGCTATGTCTATTTGTGGTGTATGCATGGCTGTGGGTATGTCCCACTGTCATCATTGGTAAAGGTGACACCCTATAGGTACTTCCTGTAGACTGCTGTGTCATTTGACATGTCAGCACATACCTGCGGATGAACTTCCTACTGCAGCGCTTTTCATACCTTCTGAGTTATCTTGCGGTCGATAATGCTGTTTCCTCAGACATGTATCTGTTTCTGATCATACCTATCAACCTCCTAGTGCAAAACATCTGTACAAAGCCTAACATGATGGGGGACAGATAGGGGCAGATTCTACATATTGCTCTTACAAACGTAGATAGTTGACAGTATTATAGGTTTTGCATTAGTATGACCTTTCTGAGGGATTTGGGGTCTTAAACACATATGTTTATCATTATTTAATGACGTCAGTTCTCAGGTATTTGGCAGACAGGTACAGATTGTGAGAGGAACACACCACACATATGAGGCATACATCTGCACATTCGTACAGTTATACCAATACACACAATACATGGCGCCATCACAGGCCAGTTACCATTACATTCCTATTGCAGGACACACCCACCCACTGGGTTATATTCCTCACACAGGCCAACAGGTGCTTATCCACACTACTTATTCCATCATGTACCTTATGTGTATGCCGGTATTTGCGCTTTCCGTCAGTGGCAGAGCTCACGTACGAGTATGGGGGACTGGACACTGTATCGGTGACACTGCATGACACCCTGAGGGACACATGTCTTTTGAGTCTATTAACCTTCCACATTGACTTTCACAGGCCATACATTGTAATTCACATTTGTGGACAAACATGCTTATGACTTGTACATGTTTTGTCATTTGTCCTGACGTCTTTCTTCTCACCTGTCCACCTAGTATCACTAGTTCTGTACATTTCATTAGGACGGGTTACCTTCATACCTCTCACCTGTACACATTATGGGTATACGCCCTGGGGTTTGACCTATGATTCTGTTACATTTGTCATGATAATGTGCCTTTCTGGTAGATTGCTGGCAAGCCATGACGGACTGTGCGGTTAGGTAATCATGACTGACATTTCTATTTCATGATTACTAACTCTCATAACATTCGTATTCCTGACTACGCAATTATTCTATCAATGGTCTGACTTTGTCTGAGGTATATTTAATATAGTCCCTATTTGTCTGTCGTGTACTATGCCTTAGTCCAGCTGTCTTATTCTGACATTCTGGCAGGTATGGTTACCATCTTGGTCGTATGCGTGTCCATCCATGATAATCGCCTACATGACACTGATATAGGTCCCTACGTCTTCCCCCAATGGTTTACACAATATCCAGTGGATGGGTTGCACCTTTTTGGTGAATATAGGCGTGTGCTATACCCACATAGGTATATTGATCACTCCCATGGGGCGTACCTAATAGATCTGTGCCAACCAACACCTTGGCCCAATTCTGCATACCCATGATTCCCATACCTGACACACCTCCACAGTACCCATTAGACATGTTTAATGTGAGCGATAATAAAGTGTGAGGACACTTCCGAGCACTCCCCACTCTGCGGATATCAGCTCGTACATCATACATTCAATCGACCCATGTGTTATTACCCTTGCACCTGCTACTGTTGCATGTACAGCTATATCGTAGTTGCAGCTGTGACGTCTTTCGCATCAATGACGGTTCGCACTTCATACAGGATCAATTTTTGGGGTCCTGCAAAGGACACCTATATTCATGTTTAACGTGTAGAACTTGCAGGCCCTGTCACACTGGTACTTTCCGGCAATGGTTTGGAAACCATCGGTGTATTCTCCTTTCATGCATGTCTGTCTGTCTATCCATATTAGCTATACCGTGACCTATTTATGTACATGTGTTATATGTACAGGGACATATGTTTGTTGTGTATATATCTATTCATGTATCGTGTGTGTATAGATATATATATCTGTACATATATACATATGTCTGTACATTCCTCATCTCGTAATTTGCTTTGGATTATGTCTGTGGATATATGTGTATATATATCTCCATATCATACCTTTCAACTGTACAGATTTCCGCTGCATGTACAGCTGTTTGCCTCTTATCTTTGGTCCGTTTTTCATAACCTTGTGTCTATCTGGCAAGTTAGTGGCATATCATTAAAGACTGACGTTGGTAAATAATGACAAACATTTCAGGTTATGACTTCATACCCTTCAGAGAATCCATGCTAGTGACACACCTGTTATTCTATCCACTTTCTATGTTTGTTAGGGCAATATCTGGGGATTGTCCCTATTTGTACCAGTTGTTGTCATGGCTTTGTCCGGTTTCGTACTTTACGGGTTAACAGGTATGAGCCATGTACATAGAACGTGGGAAAACACCATTCATTTTCTATTCTGTGAGCGGATTACACAAGCGCAGGCGCACTTGCATATCCTTATTGTGGGTTACATATGTTTCATAGATAATTGTGCTTCCGTGAACTTTCATAATTCTGACCGTAACAGTTACATATCTGTATTCCAGTTTACGGACTACTGCGAAACACACGTTCACCTTTACATATTTAAATGTGTGTACAGCACAAACGCTTTCATTACACTTTCAAGTTATATGTGCAGTGGTCGTAGGTCAACCGGGACTGCATTCACGTTGGCCGGATACCGGAACCACTATTCTATTGGTGTTCTCCCTCATTGATATGCATACCCATAGTACTTAGCTACATCAACATATGCCTCACCGCTTCACCTACGACACAGGCATCCATTCTCCTGCTGGGAAAAAGGCGGTACTACATATTACACATTCCCTATTGCCTACTGCTGTGGACTCCGGCTGCATTGTTAATCACTCCGAGGATATGCAGAACACCAAGGTATATAGTCCAGCCACATACAGGTCTTTGATTGTCAGGGTGTTCATGTAGTGATCTGGGTTTAGGCTTGTCCACCTGGTGAACGGAACTTCCCTGGCCGAGGTCAAATGTCAGATGAAGCATATGGACAGGGATTATCTCCCTATTTTGAAGTTTTACCTGTGTTTCTAGACACAGGTGTTTGGGCACCTGTCAGCAGCTTATTCTGTTGGCATTACATATTATGGGTGGGGTTGTTACAGTCCATACTCCACGGTGAGGGGTGTTCCCATTCACATTTGACTATTACCTGTATACAGTCATACGGGGATTATTATTTTTGGACATGAAGTGACTACAGGTATGCAGTTGTACATTACACAAGTGTGAAGGGCTGTTCCTGTAAATATGTACGGACCATACCTCTCAACCTCTTAGAGCACCGAACCTGTGCAAAACCTACATGATGGGGGGACAATTAGGGACACATTTTAACGATTGCTCATACAAGCTTAGAACGTTGATAGAATGCTAGGTTTTGCATTAGCATGACTTTTCTGCAGGTTGTGGAGTCTTATACTCAGGATATTTCTCATTATTTAGTGACGTCAATCCTCAGCTATTTACCACACTGGTGCAGATTGTCGGAGGCACACACCAACACTATGGGGCGAACCTGTGGTCATTCTTAGGGTTGCCACCTTTTCGACTGCCCAAAGTGGGACATGTTCTGTAGAGATGTCAGATTTTCCAGGACAAAACATACCTACAGCCATGCATAGTACAGAACTTTAACCTTTTTTGTACATATAATAGCTTATTCTAGTAACATTTGAATTGCTTATGCTACTTCACATAACATATTGAGGATTCATATATAAAATAACTGTTTTATGCGACTATTAAAGTAAATTAGGAAATAACATTGTCCTAAACTCTCAGGACATTTGCTATGTCTTGATTTTTTTCACAGGACACAACTGCTTACAGAGGGACTGTTACTTGCAAAGTGGGACAGGTGGTGACCCTAGTCATTCTGCGAATATCCGGACAGTTGAGTGGTATGGCACGGACCTCTGTAATACGCTGTTGTGTTCTGGCACAGCAGTAGCTCAGCATTAAAGACTGCAGTCGGAACGTGCTGACAGACAGTTGGGTTTCAGACTTCATACTCCAGACATTAATGCCAATGTGCAAACTGTTATTCTATCAAATTCTATGTTTCTAAGAGATATCTTTACAGATTGTCCCTGATTTTGGACCTTTGTCTCACTTATATTCACGGCTCTGTCCAGATATCTTGCTCACACAGGTTGACAGGTATGGTCAGTCATGACTGCACACAGTCAGTGTCCCTCACACTTGATCAGGGTTGACCTGTTTACGTCAGTGTCTTCCTCGCCCTCATGCCATTTTCCACTTTGCAAATGTGTGCATTATATTCTCCCTCCTATTCGTGTCTGGACACGTGCGTCACGGGAAGGTATTTTATCCTGGGTGGTAGGTTATGCATGCCCACTTAGGGCTGGACAGTGTCATGGACCTCCACTGCACGTTCTGACTTGTGTCCAGATATCTACTGGATTGGACATCATGTCATCATACCCATTCTACTATTTACACAAGTTGGTCATCCCATGAGGGATATCCCAAAAATTGGACAAGACCAAAACAAGTTAGATAACGAAGATTTTTGTGGCTTCACGAAAATGTGCAGGGGGTTTTACCTGCAGGGGATACATGGTTTGCAATCCTGACACTGCCTAGGGTGACAATACCTACTACATATGCGTAGGGGTCACTGTGTGTAGCTGTTTCTGCAACAAACCAGTGGACCAAGTACGGCTGGATTTGGTGGACGTTCTGGTATGGTGGCAGGTTGTGTGTTGTGGAGGGTATGCTGGGTAGGCTATTATGCATCCAGGTGTGTTGCATTTGTTATGGCCAGTTCCATCAGGACCCATCTGTGGGTATGTGATGGTGCCATATCTATACATTTGTCTCACATATTTCCATATTCATATGTTTGTGGGATTGTGTTCTACACTATGGCCTGTCTGCTTGTCTTGCAGCTGTTTCTACATGAGGTTGTGTTTCTTTCCACTTCACCCGCTGCCCCCTCATACACCTCCGGTTCACCTTTTCTGCATATGACACAAGTATCGCCTTTGAGGAATTTACCATTAAACACACACCCCTCACACACGAATTACTCACACCCCATAGAGCACTACTTTGGTTGTTGGCCCATGACACGGCCAGAGTTACACATTGACTACCCTACATGTGTCGGGTACCTTTATGGTTGTGTGGACTACCCTGCCATGTTTGCTTTCCACATGCTATACCTCACGCACATAGGTACACGCCCTTACTTCACTTTCATTACTTGGTTGGTGTATCCGGGTACTACCCATTCGACTGTGTCACATACACGTTCGGATTATACAGCTGCCTTCCGGATTTTGCCAGCCTGTTCTACTCATTGGTAGGATGGCACCTTTTCCTATGTCCAAGCTATTCCTTACACATGTCCGACTGTTGTGGACATTGCCTCCCCACAGTCGACGGTTGTGTTTCCACCTTTTCAATTGGCCACAGTGTGACATAGGGTTACCACCTGTCCCACTTTGCGAGGGACAGTCCCTCTTTGGGCAGTTGTGTCCTGACATGTAATTGTAAACATGGCAAATGTCCTGAGATTTTAGGACAAACTTATTTCTTATATTTTATGTGATAGTTGCATTAAACAGTTAATTCTGTATCTGAAATACCTGACTGTTATGAGAAACAGAATAAGCAACTAAAATGCTACAGGAATACGCTTTTCTGTAGGCAAAACAGTTATGTTCTGTCCTTTGTACTGGCTGTGGGTATGTGTCAGCCTGTACAATCTGATGTCTGTACCAAACATGTCCCACTTTGGCCATTTGTAAAGGTGGCAACCCTACTGTGACAGTTGCGGTGAACACAGCATATTTTACAGGCCGACACATACCCACGGTCAGTTCGGCAGATAGAACTTACAATTCTTGCCTATATCTAAGCTTATTCTTGTAGCATTTCGGTATCTTATTCTGTTTGTTATGACATTTATGTAATATACGTCCAGTGAAATATGTTTAATGCAACTATTGCATGACGTCTATGGAAGAATTATGTCCTATATTCTCTGGACATTTGCCAGTTTTACATGTTTGTGTCAGGACACATCTGCCCACAGAGGGACTGTCGCTCGCAAAGTGGGACAGGTGGTAATCTTGGTCGATGGTACGGATCATACTGTTCCTTTCGGCCTACATGTGTCCGTATTGTTATGGCTGTTTATATGCTCCTTCTGTTTCGTTTACATGCGTATGCTATTTCCTATCACATTTGGTATGTGAAATACGGACATACCTTTTGTATGTGACTATTACATGGCTTGTGGGATATGATTCAGACATATGGTCACTACATATATCTACATTTCTCCTCGTGTATTTTGTTATGGACACATCTGCACAGCTATGTTCCCTCCCTCACATTATGGGTCGGCTGGTGACCCTCTCCGTTGGACTGGACGTACCTACTGGCAGCGCGCTAACATCTGATACGTTTCACTTCCACATGGTATAGCTATCAACACTACGTTGGACTACAGGCACACGGTTTTCATGTCATTTGTTCATGGGTAGGGACCCGTTATTCCCTACCGTGCATTTGTGTTTGATTCTTCATTTTCTGTTCGCAGGGACTCTGCTTTGCATATGTTTCAGTCTCCACGGACACTGATAGGTACGATTACTATTGCTGGCGGAATATAATATTCAGCAGTTTAGGTTGCTCCTCGACAGCCGACATTGACACGCCTCCCTGCGCAACTTCGATATGCCCCTTGCACTCGCGCACATTTCCTATGCACGTGGCTGTGGCGGCTGCGCGCCTTCATTAATATGCATATGGTGCGACTACTCCATATCTACGCTACACGGCTGGCGCAAGCCTTATGCCGGACTTGCGCCGAGCTTCATGAATCTGGGTCTGGTTTAACACAAGAATGAAAAGGACCATTCATTACTATTCAAGATTCTGAAATAGTACATTTTTCAGACCATATGCCATACAAAAAAAAGCTTAAAAATCCTTCCAAAATTTTTTTTATTTTAGTATATTTATAAAATATGTGACATCAGCCAGCTTTCAGTTGCTTTTTATACCTTCGACAAAAAGATTAATTTGAATTACATATTTTACTCATTTTGTATGATGTGATAGAAACATTGTTTAAAGTTTCCAAGTGAAAATAAATGTTCCTGTAGCGCTAGAAGAAGCACATCCAACTAATTTTAATATTAAATCCTTAAACTCATTATTATTATTTGCATCATATAAATTGTTTTTGATAAAAATCCTAATATTTATCACTGACTTTAAAATCAATGGTTAATATTAATTTATTTTAGATAAAAGTAGTTCAATTTCTCCATTACCCCCACAATCGAAGAGAAAAAAAAAATCATGTATCTTGTAATATTCTATTTCTGTTTCATTTGTCAAAGCACTGATACTATCAAATCTACTTATATAATTTTTGAACAACTCAAATTAATTAAGTCATTTTTTATGATTTAATTAACTTTTACATTTTTAACCATCAAAACAATTAAACTAGTAAATTAAATTCTTATGTTTCAAACTGTAACATTTGGTCATAAAATTTACTATCATATATATTCCTAGTGTAAGCAATTGAACAAATATTATATAACCAATTTTTAAACAAACATTTTTTATGAAAATATTGATAGGTTTATCTAGAGCTAATATAGTTAGAAATGTTGAATTTTTAGAAGGAGCACTCTCCTGGGTACTACAGCCAATGTCACTGTAAAACAGTAGTGTGAGGGCAGTCTTTAAATTGCTAATGCTTACTGTGATGCAGAAAACTTTGAGTTAAGGATTTTGCATCACAGCTAATCATTCTGAATCCCTGGTAATAAGTTTTTGAAAATTCACACTTACTAGAATATCTACAGCAGACAATTTACTATCAAACTTAACTGATGGATGATATATTTATGAAGCTGTTGGGTCAGTGACTGAAAAAAAATCTGGTAAGTGCACTTTGAAAACCATTTACGTAAGACTGGTGTAATTAATTCATTTCCAAAAACGTAAAACAAATCTCTAATGTACTTATAATATTTACTAAATATCATCTTATTAATATTCTTGAAAGGTCAATGATCCCTGCGGTCTGTATCTTGCAAACTGAGCATTAGCATACAACAATCTGAATGTGGTAGCTGGATTGCAGACTGGCATAATAATAGTTAACGTGTTTACCTCAAAGACAAGAAGTACAGACTTTGATTATCACCAAGGGAAATTGGCACTGGCTAGGCTTAAAATGTTCCATAAGGGCAGTTAGCCTAGTACTTACCTATGGACCTATAACATTTAATAGCTGATGTTTTGATAATATTTATAGACAACAGAAAAGTTGTATGTTTTGGAACACATGCTTGTTATTAAGTCCATAAGTACCATGAGGAAAACCAGGATCTGTAATATAAAGATGCTTCCAGGTATCTACAAAATCATTTTGCATATTTTGTCTTTAAAAGGAATGCAATCATTTTGTACATCTGGATGATGTAAGTCCTTGGTAGCTGGAAAAATTATGAACTCTGACTATCACTCGGAAAAAAAGGTAAATTTAGACTGTAGGTTTAATAAACCTTTGACAGTTGAGAAAAAAATGTGTTATTAGCAAATGATGCATACATGGTATCTAGCACAAAGGTACCACCTTTCTGTGGTTATTTTCATAAAAGTATAAATCACTTAGTATCATTTAAGGCATCTACTACCTAAAACATTTGTAGGCAATGATGTGGCTAGTCACTTTGTTTTATTTTTATTTCAATTAGAATTGACGCACACTGAAACTACAGACTTCTTATACTTTGAAAACTGCAACTTACCATTAGCTAATCTAACATCTTTTTAACAGGTTATTCTCTTACCAGGGTGAATAAGTCCATTTATGTTAAATTAACTCGTATGATAAATATATCTTAAACCTTAATAAAACATGTTTTTTCAAATATGCGGTTGTACCTCACCATCCCTTAATGGGAAAAAAAAACTAAAAATAAGAAGAGAGAACTGAAAAAGAAAATGTAAGTCCTAAAAGTCTATATGGCCTAAAAAAAATCCTAAACAGGGCACTGGGGAGATCTTTTGACTATTCATGAGGTTTAGAGCTTATGATGATTGTAAAAAATGCATTTCTTTGCAACCAAACGGCAAAGTGTCAGGATATATAAATCTACATAGACTGCCTTTATAAATAAAATTTCCAAACTGGAACGAGTCCTTTTCCACCAACTCTGATGATGAATCTTGATAAGTGCTTACTGTAGCCTGATCACAAATAATTTGTTTTACTTTGTATTCTTCTGAGATAGGGAAATAACCTTCAGTGTGACAGGTCTGCCAATGCCATTTTAGGTTCCCATATTTGCTTGAAACCTAGTTGAAATTTGTGTTAAATATTTATGGGACAGATCAGCTCACACTGAATTAATTGAAACTCTTTGATGTCCAAAGTATTTTTTTTCTGCAGTGAAGACATTTCACTAAAATAAATATACTGTTTTTTCATTGCTTCAAACTTAATGACAGAGTCTAACAAAAAATCTGTATAAAGACAGAGTTATTACAAATATTAAGTTAAAATCATTACACTATAGGTGAAATTCTGAAAAAAAATGATTCAAAGAATGATGGAGTGTGTTGTGAATAAGATGGTTCAGATGAGGTGCATGGCATGCTACTTGCATAGCAGCATAAGAAGTGTCTAGTATTTTTTCTAAGTAATCTCTGTGGATCTCCAATGTGCACTCATGTTTATCTTATTCCTTCAGTGGGAAAATAGGGACATCATGCATCTTTGGATATAAAGACTTTACTTTCTGAAGAATGACAGCTTCTGTATATCTTTCAGATAGTTTGGGAGAGATTGCCAGTAATGCAGGCTAGTATTGCTAAGTTGTGTTTGGTGGAATATATCCAGCTTACCAGGCTCTGTAAAGCTTTCCATGAGTTTAAAATGGATTTTTGATTACAGCTGGTTTTCCTGATATTGAGATATGAAGGTAAGGAAGGGAAGAACTTTTGTTTAAGTCACTTGTGAACAAATGAGCAAAGTAGTAGTTTGGATATGCGCTCTACTGGAAGCCATTTTGTTTTGTAAAGGGCAGAGCAGTGTTGCTGTCTTTTGCGGCCTAGGGAAATAAATTACAGATATCGTAGGAGAAAGTTTGAAAAGCAGTGGTGTTATGCTTGTATATTTGGATGTTGGGGCAATGATGAGAAAAATCATACTATACTTAGGGAAACAGCACGCTTTTCCTTATCCTCTGATCTTCTATCAGTGGAGCAGAAGAAGGTGATCACCTTTTGCGTAAGTAAGAGAAATATAACCTTAGCTTTGGGAGTGGCAAGATGATGTTCAAAGTTCAGGCTCTGAGCTAGCAATAGCCTTAGGTATCTGAAGTTTCTGACTGCCTGTAAAGGTTCAGTAGTATTGCTACAGATGTACCAAGAATGTGTGCGTGTGTGTGTGTGTGTGTGTGTGTGTGTGTGTGTGTGTGTGTGTGTGTGTGTGTGTGTGTGTGTGTGTGTGTGTGTGTGTGTGTGTGTGTGTGTGTGTGTGTGTGTGTGTGTGTGTGTGTGTGTGTGCATGCATGGGTGCATATGTGTGTGTATGTGTGTGGGGGGTAGAGATAAAGATTAATTTGTGCTGATTGCTGAAGAACATAACTTTAGTGTTTTGGTGTTGAGGATTTGGATGTTATTTGTAAGCTAATTGGTAGCTGTAGAGAGATTCTGTTAAACTGGTTTTTTGATAGCAGAGTAGGCTCTGCATATTACAATATCAACGGCATATGCAATAAATAATTTCTTCATTTGTATTGTGTCAAACTTCATGAAATCCGTGAAAAAATACAAATAAAATTTCTGTTCTACATGAAGTAAATCAGGAAATGCTGTAGGTTCAAGAAAACTTGGAGAAGCAGAACTGCAGATCCATGCTAATTAAATAATGCTGCTATATACAGTCAGATCAGTCACTAATTCTGGTGTCTTTACTCCAGAAAATAAACGGAAAGGCAGTAGTTCTATTGTTCTGTGTGCCTTAGCAAACTTGTTATAGGTTCATAAGTTCATAGGTTGGTACTAGGCTATCGGCCCTAGGGCATATACAAGCCTAGCCATAACAATTCCCTGGATATTTCTTCCCACAATATTTACTTCCCTGGACCCATGTCTGGCAGGGCAACTGACGTGATCCCCGGGGTGAATTTCCTAGCTCCCATCCAATCGTCAAGGTTCCTTTTGAAGAGCGCCATGGAGGCGCTCTTCATAACATGTATGGGCAGTCTATTCCAGAGTATGGGAAGTCTCTGGGTCAGAAACCTATCCCTCCAGCATGATTTGTTCATTGTGATGACAAGGTTTAGATCCCTGGAGTGTGTGGCTCTGAGAGATTGGGATTCCTTTAAGTGGAGCATGTCCAACAGCTCAGGGCTTGACATGGCCTTGTATCTTAAGCAGAGATCACCTCTGAGTAGACGATATGCAAATGAGTATAGCTGGAGTTTTTTTTCGATGGTCAGTATAAGGCAACTGCTTTAGGCCTGTGATTCTTTTAGTGAGGTGTTTCTGCGACCTTTCCAGCTGTTGCAGATGTCTTGTGAGGTACCTACCTAACGGGGAGTTGTACTCTATAATGGGTTTAATGAGAGATGAGTACAGTGGGACAATGACCTCCTGTTTTCTGGATGAAAAGCCCTTAGTGATTAGATGTGCCACATAGAAGGATTTCCTGACTGTTGTGGTGATGTGGTTATCGAAGGTGAGACCACTGTCCACCTGTGTCCCTAAGTCTCTTTTCACACTTTCAGTGTTTAGTGTATTACCACCTATGTGGTAATTCATGGGTACATGTTTTTTCCCAAAGGGGATAACTATACATTTCTTGGTATTAAGCTTGAGCCCATGGCTCTGGCACCAAGCATCTGTTTCTGTAAGGCCCTTTTGTAGAAAATCCACATCATTTGGGGATTCAATAATGGCTCCCAGTTTGCAGTCATCTGTGAACTTTGTTAGTCTGAGTCCTTTAGTGTTGGCCTGTTCTTCAGAGAAGTAGATGCCAAACAAGAGCGGTCTCAGGACTGAACCCTAAGGTACTCCACTTGTCATTTGTCTGGAGCTGGATTTGGAGTCGGCTACTTTTACAGTCTGGGTTCTGTCAGTAAGCTAGATGGCAACCCATCAAGTGATGTAGGGATTTATGCCCACCTTAGTAAGTTTATCTATGATTCCAGAGTGGGGGATGGTGTCAAAGGCCTTGGCAAGGTCCATATAGGTTGTGTGGGCCACCTTATCCTCATCCACAGCTCTGGAGACTGATTTAAAGAAGTCATTCAGGTTCAGGAGACAAGATTGGCCCTTCACGAACCCAAACTGGGTGGGGTCCAGTGTTTGAAGGTTGCCAATGTCTTTGTTTATAAGTTCCATGTTAATGTGTTCCATGTCCTTGCAGATCAGGCTCATCAGACTGATGGGATGGTAGCTCCTGGGATCCAAGGTGGATCCCCCTTGTAGAGTGGGATAACTGTAGCTGTGCGTCACTCAGTGGGCATGAAGCCTGAGGTGAGGCTATGATTAAACATGACACTTAGGTGAGGTGCCAATTCATTTTGTAGTTCATGTAGTACATATCCCGGGATGTCATCTGGTCCTATGGATGCTGTATTCTTAGCTTTGGAAAGTGCAGTTTCTACCCGTTGGCAGTGATTACCAGAATGTGGCAATCTTTTGGTATTGAGATGGGCCCTTTAGGGGCTGAGAGGGGGGTGAAGTTTGCACTCAATCGATCTGCCAGGATAAAAACAAAAATTTCCTTAGTGGCAATAAATACACAAACACATTTTGAAAATGAATGAACACTTCTAGCCTTCACACAGTAAAATAATGTAGTCAAATGGAGCCCTCTAACAGCTGTCATATTAGAAATGAAAAACTCTATTGCCCCTTGACTCTGCTAGCAAGGCTTGACAGCTGTTGGAAAATGATAGAAACAAAACAATTGCTCTGTACTTAATAAATTGTAACTGCAGTAAAGTCAATAATCAAATGTATACGTGCCCAGACTTTTTCTTCTGCTTATAAAAATGACCTGGCTGTATGTATTTTATATGTTCTTAGGGAGCTTGTTATAAAATGAGAAAGTTATTACTTACTAGAAGTATATACAAGACATCATTAAAGAAAAGCTTCCACTCCTCATAGCTCAGCCAAATTGTACAGTGATGACTTCAAGCTCTGTAGTGGTAATTCTAATAAGACTAATAGTGGAAGCAGTGCAAGAGTGTTATCATTCTACTTAATGATGTTTTCATGTGAGGCCATCCAAAAAGTCACCACTTGACATATTCCAGCCAAAACCTTCTACTGAATGATGACATCATTGTCTGAAATAGAGGTTGTTCTTGCCAACTTCACAGTGTAAATGTTAATTTAATTTATTTTGGTCAATATAAAGTGTTGCTTTTGTTAATTTTTATTTCACAATGACTTGATCAGATTTATAGCTTTTTTAAGACACAGTAAGCAGCAGTAATACAAAAATAATCTAATGTCTCCCCATTGTTTTACTAGGACTTCACATGCTATATGAATCCCCTGGGTGTTCCTCCCTAACTGGTCTACTCCTGTATCATACCAAATTATTAGCACCACTATCACTGGATGAAATTTATGTGATCTCAGTTTCATTGTTTTTCATTTAATGAATATTTCCTTCGGAAAAATGGTGAGCAATATCAAACAAAATTGTGTTGTTTAAAATTCACTTTGCAAACATCCAGGTGTAATTTGCTTTTCAAAAACCTTCCTCACTTTTACCCTTTTGTTTAAATAAAATCCATTGCTTTGGCTGGGTAAAAAGCCTACTCAATATATAATGTCATTCTCTTCTCTTTGCAGAGTTCTCCAGGATTCTGTTACATCATTTTGACATTTATGGAATGATCTATAAAAGTCTAAATTAAAATGGATGCAGAGTTCTGAGAAACACAGTTGACACAACGCAAGTACAGTTTTATATCTGTAGATATTTCTTACTGCAAACAATTTGCATTTTAAGGCATATTCTGAACGCTATTATCATGGGTCATGATTACCTGAAAAGACAGTTCTGTTTTAGAATCCTGACTAAACCATCTCAGGAAGTCATTAGTTTGTGCATTCATTTATCTATCCATCTATCTATCTATCTATCTATCTATCTATCTATCTATCTATCTATCTGTCTGTCTGTCTGTCTGTCTGTCTGTGTGTGTGTGTGTGTGTGTGTCTGTGTGTGTGTGCACACATATATAAATATAAAACACGTAAATGCAAAATTATTCAATGATAGCTCATTAGTATTCAAAAACGTGCATGCTGATTGGTCAGCCTAACAAGCATGTCCATTATAAATTGAGCATATACCAACAGAAAAAAATGTGGTCATTGAAGGACTATTAAGCAGCCAGACTGTTTTTTATTAGTATATGGTACAGAGGCATGAGTCACAACCATCCAGATGTTTGCCTCATATTTTTAGTCTATTCCTCATAAAGTCACTAAATAATGACACAAATTTCAGTTTCAGCCTTTATATCCTTCAGACAATGCACAGTAATACAAAATGTATTATTCTTGCAGCTTTCTAAATTTAGAAGAGCAGCATTTACAATTACTCTGCATTTCGGAGCTTTTGTTTCCCTTTATTTATGGCTTTGTCCACATTTCTTGATCTAAGAGGTTGATAGGTACGTATGGAGGGCAGAGCAAATACAAGGGAAATCAGGTATGTTCTGCAAAACTAAAGAAACACATCTGATTTTCCTTGCATTTTTGCCCTGTCTTTCTCATACCTCTAAACTGTCCAGATTTTATTAAAAAGGAAAAAAAGCAACGGAGATATTCCCTTCTGTGATGCTTCTTTTCCACATCACTGATGTACTGTGCAAGTGTTCCATACGCATGGTAGTACATCAACAAATGTGGGAGAATGCAGAAACAACATGGAGGAACACAATGGTGCCATTATAGAAAGATATTATTTATGAAAAGTATTTTTTTTCTTAAATGATGTCATTGTATAACAGCAATAACTAACTTGGGAGTGTGGGTAAACTGAACATTTACACAAGTTTGGTTTTGTTTAATCATTCTGGCCTTTTCCTTGTGATCAATCCACTCTCACCGTGAATAAATCCTTAATATACCCACACCCATGAGTCACTTATTGCTTAAATATATAGACTGCGGAAGGCATATGCAAATATATCATTAACACTGTTGGCTTATTAAGATGAAACCTTTTAAATTCAAATTCATATTATTACTATTTATATTTTCAAAAAACTTTTTCATCTTCTCTTACAATGAAAATCAATTTACATATCAGGAAAATAATATCTCATTTTAATTCCTGTAGCTGTGAAGTGAATAAGGCTTACATCCTAATTTAACTTGGATTGCCTGAATAGGAATTGTTTTGGACATTATACTTACTTCTCTTCAATTGTTCCTAAAAAATGGATAGAGGTCTGAGAATGTATTCTTTGCAGGTATGGGTTTACATCTAGTTGTGTACTTGAGCCAGACACAACCAGTCTTATTAAATATGCTTTTCTTAATAGTCTTTTCTTAATAGTTTAGGACTATGACAGATCTTTAATACAAGAGAATTACAGTCTTCTCATTTGGTAACAATACAAGATGAGCAATTCAAATAGTGATTTTAAGTATCATATACCATATATAACACATTTTCCTAATGACCTTTAAAAGCTGATCTCTCACTTTTGGAGATAGTAATGAGTTTAATGGTTTGTGTGCCTGTGTCAGATTGTTCAAAGCAAGGATGATTAGCCTTTAACAAAGGATTTAACTTATTCAGGTGAATGAATGTTGTGTTTCTTACTGAAATGTAACTTTTAAAATGCATTCCTAATAATTGCGTTGTCATTTTACTTCCAGTGCTAACCATTCTAACTCTCATTATCTCTGTTATATCTTTATTTATTGATTGAGAGTCCACTGGGCTGAACATAGCCCATTTTCAGTGGAGGCCAGAGAGAAAAGCTCCAATAAACAATATAAATTAATTACCATACAAGGAATTTACAACATTGTAGTTACAATGTTTACAGGAATCATTTCAATACAAAATATGGCAATCAGCTGATACAAAAAGACAAATGTAGGCAAATTCAAAGAATGGGAAAAATATGCAATTTAAACAGAATTAAAAGTGTCAGGAAAATCAAGTTAGATCGAGCAAGGTACATTTGTCTGAAAGTAGAGCAGCTAAGGATTTTGTATCTGAAATTAAGCGGAGTAGAAAAATAAAGCAGAGACAAAAACAAGAAGAATAAAGATGCATGAGGCTATAATTAGTAGTTAGTATGCTTAAAGTGAAGTATAAAGGAGTTAGTAGTGGTTGAGCAGTAGTAGAGTGGAGGAAAAGTATGGTTTAGGTGGTTAGAAAGTTAAGAAGGGCAGTACAGGGTTTGAGTCAAGGATAAAGAGATTAAGGTGATAGCATTAGACAAAGTGGAGCAGTTGCATATACCTATATTCAGTTGAAGAGAAGGTGCTTGTGTAAAGCAGCTTTGAATTTAATGGGGTACAATTCAGGATGGAGGAGGGGAGATTGTTCCACAGTCTGACAATAGTCCAGGAGTATAAGAGTTTACCTGCAGGAAGTTTAGGTTTGTGAACTTGTAGGTTTTGATTTTCTGATCGTAATGACCTAAGGAGGAGTAAGGAGAAAATAAGGAGCTGAGTGCAGGGCAGTCTTGGGGCTTATAAATCAGCCTATAAGAGGTAGTTGGTTGAAGGTATAGTAGATAATGGGGGAATTCCAGCCATTGGAGATTTCTTAGGGCAATATAGTGATGGGTTGAGTGACGACAGTTAAAAGCAAATTTAGCAATCTTGTTGTAGCAAGACTCTAACTTTAGTTTGAGAGATGATTGCAGATTAGTTAGTAATGGAGCACCGTAGGTTAGGGAGGGAAGTAAATAGGAGAGGGCTAAAGCTTGTTTTGTTGAAAGGGAGAAAAATATTATTATGCCTGTAGAGAAGCCCAAGTTTTTTATGAGTTTTTGAGATGTTGGATTGGATATGTAAATTAAATTTTAGACTGTCGTCAGTTATGACTCCTAAATGTTTAGTACTGGCTACGATTTCAATTTTTATTGAGTTTAGTGAGAGAATGTTAATCTTACCTTATTAAAGTATTCCATTTCGTCCTGCTTTCGGTCAATGAAATGGCACTTACCCATACGGAAGTAATCAAAGAAGAAATTCTGAAAATTCATTTGTGATAGTTTTATGATGCTTTCAATGCTTTTGATCTTTATTTATTAACTTATTTACATATTTATGGATTATGTTACAGTAAGTCCAAGGGCTGGAGATGCAGATAGCTTTTTGGGAAAATTACACTTTAATTGGCAGATGTGGCTGCATGTAGAGCAATCCCTTGGGCTGAATGGTTACATAGCCATCGCATGTTTGTTTATAGCTACTCAGATGAACTAACAGTTTGAAAGAAATAATGGTTTCACTTGGCTTCATCTCTAGGTTGATTTGCCATTGTGTGTTTTAGCATGTTTTTAAACAGCACTGTTAGCTTTCTTTTTACTTCAATTCCACCAATGGGATTAGGGTATGTTGTCGTTCTTTGAGTAGTTAGGAGTTGATGTTTTAAAGGTTTGTTGTTGAGAAGAAGTCTCAGATTATTGCAGTGTGCAATAAAATGCTAAACATTCACTTTATTAAAGTTTTGAGACAGTATCTGTTTATCTGTGTTCAGCATTTTTTCTTTTTAATTTCATGCAGTGGTCCTTACTGCCATAGATGTTTTTTTTTTTTCTCTTTTGGTGTAAATTAGAAAAGTATTCCTTTCTTTGTTGTGACACTATAGTACAATATAACAATTGTTATGTTGATGAACTGGAACACAAATTAAAGACAGATTTATGAAAAAGGAATACAGATAAAAGGAATAATGCTATTCCTTTGTTCCCAAAAAATATCAATTATGTAAATTAGAAAACCATCTATTTTATTGCTGTAGCATTAGAGGATGGCATAAGCAATCTTATGTTGATGAACTGGAGCACAAATTAAACAAGTGTAAATTACAAATGCACATTCATACTTATCACACGTAGATATGCATATCCACACAACAGCACACACATGTATGCATACACACAGAGGCAAACACACCTGCTTACACCTATATATGTATGTATAAATGTATGCAGACCCCCCCCACAAACTGAAAGACACAGGCAAACACACACACACACACACACACACACACACACACACACACACACACACACACACACACACACACACACACACATGCATATGCAAACAGGCATATACATACACATGTGAATGTGGGAGCATGGACATACACATGCACACATACACACACACATATACACATACATTTGCATATCCATTTTATAGTTTTTGTCATGCCACATTTACAAATTCATTATTACTAACCCAATATTTTAAGAATTTATTAAATTATTTAATGAAACTTGTTCCTATACAACTAAAAACTTCCTTTTTGTGCTACTATATAAATAAATACATAACAGAAGTTCATCTTTACTTCAGAAAATAAAAAACAGCAAAATGTATGGCTTTCTATTCTCTACAGAACCTGTGCACTTCTTCTGTCAGAGGTACTTGTTATATAAAATTCACTTAGAAATCTGAGGATGATTTATTAATAACAAACAGTGTACATGGGAAGCTATCAGCCCTTCCAGGTCTTGTGCAAATGTAATTTCTAGACATGTGTCATCCTGACTGTTGATTTAGTTAAAATGCCTTTATTTCACATAAATACATTAAATTAATAATTCTAAGCATAAATTTTTAAATGTTTACTTACTAATTATCTTTTGTTGTATACAAATAGGTAGCGACTGATTTTTAAGACAGATAAACACATCTGTGGTTATATCATTCCTCCTGGGTAATCAGAAGAACAGCTAGCTTTAGAAAAATGAAACCTCTCAGGCACAGAGTTAGGGACTCAAATTATTTCCATATAATTAGACTGATTTAGTTAAATATTTAATACTTTCTCTACAGCCAGGAAAGGAACAGTGGTTTTCAAGGAGATCAGACCTGCAAAAGACTTACATACTCACTTAGAAAATCTTTTTTATCAAGTAATAGAAAAAGATCAAGCCTGATTCTCTCCCTCTCACTTGTTTGCATATCATTTCCCTGTCTGGTTAATAGTTCTGTGGATTATTTGCGTTATTATTCACTCAGAAGTGAAAGAAGTAGCAGTAGATGTCTACTGAACTTTGCAGAAGCATATGCATAAGTTTTAAAACTCAGTATAAAAATATTCAGTGCTTGATGTAAAAAATGTCACCAGCTGATTTATTGATTATGAACATGTAGAACCTTACTTTCAGGGAAAACTGGCTATGCTTGAATACAGGGCAAGCAGTGGACTCAGTAAAGTTGCCAGAAAAGTAATATTGATATGAAAACATTAAAAGCAATGTTTAATAGTAAAGGGAGAAGGCAATTGAGATAAGTTACTTACAGAACTTGCACACTAATTGTTTAGTTATGTTTAGTATACCATTTAAATGGGTAAGAAGACATGGATTGAAGATATACCTTCTGCCACAGTATGGACTTCTTAGGCTAGTTCATTAAGTAAAAAATGAATGTATAGAGAAATATAATTAACAAAAACATGCACTTCAGAAGAAAAAAATAAAGCAGTAACTAACTGCATTTCTTGGAAATGCCAGTGTGTACACACATATAGAAAATGCTTAATATGTTGTTGCTGTGTCTTTCGGCTTTTCCCAGTTAGGGGTTGCCACAGCAGAACTTCGGTCCGCTAATGATTGGCAGTAGATTTTTACATGTTGAGTTGCCAGTCCTGACACACAACCTTCAACGAAGGTACGCCCATTCACGCATGTCTCCACACAGAAGACGCTTTAGCTGAGAATCGAACAGGACAATGTTTTACTGTGAGGCGACAATGCTACCGCAGCAACACCACTGCAGGCATTATTTCTGATATAAAAGTATCTCCTTATCTGCCACAACCCATTTGTAATAAAACAAAAGTTTATACACTTTGTTATACTATAGTAGGATTAGGTTTATCCATAGGGAACCAGAGACAAACATGATTTTAAAGTATTTAAAAATCAAATACCAGGTGCGGATCATCTGGACAGCACTGTACATTATTATCAGTGGTAACAAGAAATAACACATGACTGAAATAGGCAATAATGTTAGATAAAGCAAGTACATCCTTAGCATGTTTAAATGTTTAGTACTGATCAGATTTCTGTCTTCAACTTTAACTATGTCTACTAATGCAGTCCTCGTCCAGTATTTGTCCTTTTTTGCCAAGCTACTGTTTTCATAAAGGGTGATACCAAAGGCTTAGAAATCTTAGAGTACGTTTACTGGCAGTAAAACTCTTTCCTGCTGATTTTAACTATATATGACTGGTTTATGCTGATGAGAAGATACACAGAGAGACAGTTTGTTTCATTTATGTATAGGCAGTTAATCAATAGCTTACTCATTAGGTTAATGAAGTGGTATGAATCACTACAGCATCTAAACTTAGTATGAAACTCTGTAGATACTAGAGTTCAACAGTTTTCAAGATTGCTGACTACTGATGACTTATGAACAATTTAACTATCATGAAATGAAATTCAGGAATTATACTAGTAACTGTTTTACTTTCTGTTGCTATGATTCATGAAAAAAAGAGCAGAGATGTTTCCCAAAAATAAATAGTAATTATGCTTAGGATTGAGAAGGTTATTCTCAATCCATTCATATAGGAAGTGATGCTAAAAAAGTTTGGAAAAGGAAAATTAGTCTGTTGAACTTTATGTGGTCTGATAAGATACATGCTGGAGTTTATAGTAAGTAGAACTGGGAGCTGGTAAAACAAGTAAATGACTTTGGTATAAATCTTCAGAGCAGTTTTTTCATTTTCTAATGAACAGAAGAAAAGAGATGTGTTTATCGTTCTAAGTAGGAGATCAAGTCAGAATACTTTAACTGGTAAACTATTAGGTTAACCTTAGTTTTAAACAAATTATAGAATAACTACTGAAAAAATTGGAATATTTGTAACTTTAAAGAAATAGGACTTACTGTGACACAGATTCATGGCAGGATAGCCATTCCAAATGCATGGAATAGAGTTCTTTGGGTGACATTCAGAGTTTTGCATAAGAAAGTGCCAGCAGATATTGCCTGCTTGGACACCAGCAAGGCATTTGCCATGGCAGCACACAAAAAGCAGGATAAATAAAAGATTAGGTAAACAGTGGGGTACACAAGATTATAGTAAACTGAGTCCATGCTGAAAAAATATTGATGCAGAGATTGTATAAACTGTGGGGCACAGAGGAATATAGTATTTTTTTTAATCTTAAAAAAATCACTATCAGTGAGGCATTGCTGGGATCCATATTATAGCTGGTTTATTTTAATGTTATTATAAATTACCTTGCAGCCAGCCTAGAAGAAGTGCACCCTCTTTTCTGCTAACACAAAGTTATGCCATCTGTATCATATGACAGAAGTTATAAAAAGGAAGAGTCTGCTTTTCAAGAATGAAAGAATGGTGTAAAATATAATTTAAATGTAACAGATAAAAAAAAATAAAAACTGCTGCTATGAGGAAAAAACTAGAAGCATAACTATTATTAGGGATCATATACAGCAAACAAAAATATAAGAGGTTGTTTTATCAGATGATAATAATCCCAGCAGGCAGCATAAGAAAGCAGTAAGGGAGGCTGGTGGAATTCTAAATATATAGCAAGAAGACCTCCTAGTAGAAAATGGGCAGACTGTTTCACTGCTGTCACTATGTAGACTCCGTTACTAAGAATCCATCTGGGGTGCTGTATTATTAGCATAATGACAAGGCAAGCAATTCAGACTACTGTAACAAAAATGATGCATGATCTGCATAAGAAGTTATGTCAACACAAATTAAAAATATAATATGTATACAATACATAGAATCTTTAATTTGCATAGTCTTGAAAAATATGAAGTAAACAGGTTGAATGACAGAAACTTTTTGTCAGTTTTCTTTGTAATAAATGGAATCAAAATATAACAAAAAACTTCAAGCAACTGGTGAACTTAGTAGCAGAAGTGTTCAAAGAAAACCTTCACTAGTTAATTAAGAGTAAAAGAACCAAACTTAACAGTTTGCAGAGTTTTTAAAAACATTGCATAGAATCTAACTGGAAACCAGATTTAAAACATTCATCATTGCTGAATGTTGGTTTACACTGGTGCTGAAATGCAACAAAGGTGACTAAACATATTTGTGTCACTGCCAACCTGTTGCAACTAAAGTCCAGACACAGTCAAATATAATCAGGAATGAAGACCTTATATGTAGGAAACTTCCAATATTAACACTAAGTGCTTAGAAATTTGACGGAATATGAACATTTATATTCATCTGTATTTTCTGAAGAATAGACAGCCTGTTACGGTAATACCTGGCATTATTTAATACTTTTGCAGACACTGTTTTGGCACAAAATTACAAGCCTCATGAGGGTCATAAACAATCAGATACATACCTAAATATTAGGGAGAGTTGAAAGTCGTTGGTATGGGGATAACGATATTAAAATGCATGAAGTGGTCGACAAATATCTTTGCTGCATTTAAACGTGTTACATTTTGCAGGGTGTACATTTCTAAAAAAGGAAGACATCTTCTGTCCTGTGCTTTAATAATGGAGAACTAATGCAATCCCAGACTTTGCTTAGAGTTCAAGCAGATGTGACTGCTAAGGATATAACTTATCAATGTTCATCAGGCTGATCTATTTTAAAATGAATAGAAAATGAAAACATGGCATTTTTTTAATCTCTGTGGATCCGAAGCAATTATTTTACTTTCATACTTTTTAATTTTTTTATTTTTCTTTTTCCCAACCTTGGCAATTTTAAGCATCAAATCTCCCACCTCCTATTGGTCTATTTTAAATCTGAGGTGGCATCTGTGGCTCATCTGTTCCTCTAGGAATGGTGCTTTAATCTTTGGGGAATCATGGGTTTTCTCTCTAACCATATAATTTCCACTCTGCACATACCATCTAATATCTCAGGTCCTAGTGTACAATGGGCATCTGTGACCATGTGTCTCCTGATTCCATAAATAATGCTTCCTCAGTTGTCTCTACCCCCTTGGGATCAGGTAACCTGAAATGAGTCTGCACTCCAGCCATGTGCCTACAACTCCCTAGACAAAGGTGATTCAGCTATCCTCATCACTCTTTCTTCGCCCCAGCAAACTCCTCCAACACTGAGGGCACTAACCAAACCTAGGATGTATGAGTCATACTAGGGATTTTATCTCCATATGCCACAAACCATTTTGCCCCAGTCCCCTTCAATAATACACAATGACACCAAATGACGTTTGATGACCTTTATTAATTTCACACATAACTTTATTACATTATTTAAAGTAACAGGAATGACCTTGTAACCACAACATGTAAATCCTTATAACATATATCAGGTCAGTGTACTACGCTCACCCTGCCCGAGTAAATAGTGTCTATACCTTCACTCATTTATTCTTATCAATCAAGCAGCATTGTACAGCTCATTTTCATCCCCAAAACTCATTGGAGCAATACCTAACACCAAGAAGGGAACAGAAGCGGGACAAGTCTGCCCCACTTCTATACCCAATACCCACCTCCATAACCATACCAAAAAGATTAACCAAAAGAAAAAAAGGAGAGGGAGGATGGGTTGCTAATTCATGCCAAAGTGTGACTACTCTTCCCAGTTACAGTCCTGTAAAAAAAAACTAAGTCCCACCCTACATCTACCTCACTTCCTCTAAAGTCTCCTTAACCAATGAACCCATCACTTCCCAAAGTCTGGTCAATCCCATCTCTCTCTTCCTTGATCATAATCCCCTTCCCCAACAAATCTCCCACCCCCACCTCCATTTAAATCACTCTAACCCTTGCCAAAGATGTCCCTGATCAAATATTTTTTTTCCAAACCTCATTTATTTCTTAATATTTGTATTTATTCGAGAGACAATTGACTGTTTTTTACAATAATGAAGAGGATCTAGCTAAGCGAGTGGATCAGCATGTTCTTCCCGAATTTAGAAGCCAGTAGGTTCTGCACTTCACTAATAATACAATGTTTTCTATCTAACATTTTACATTATAATAGTAACAAGAGAAAACAAATACAAGGTAAAGCATGTAGTGTAAGGAGCGTGCAGGTTGTGTTTTTGAAGGAGGCTCTAACATACAAGATATGTCTGGTGTTTTGTACTGTTACATGAAACAGTACAATATGAATTTTAGTACACTACAACTACATTCTATTTGAGCACTTGCTAAAGCAGTTCAAGAAATAAAGTTCCTTGTAGGTTATAGTTTGCAGGACAATGATTCATTTATCTTAAAGATGAATTGTGTGGGTGGTACCAGTTCTTGATCTACTGCCTGCTTCATGGGGATACTATTCAGCACTGTAAGTCACAGGCTGTGTCTGCAAATGGTCTATTGTGATCAGTATACTGCCATGGTAGACAAACAAATAATTAATTAATTAATAAACATTATCTTTGCAGTCATGCATCTTAGGGAACAAATGGTTAATTGATTTGCCTTGCTACAGTTACAATCAGTTTTTATAGCATTACTATTATGCAGACATTTGTATGCCAAATAACATTAAACCACTCTAGACACTGCATCACAATTTAGAGAAAAATCAGCAATACTCAGTAGTTTGTGGATGTCTTATTTTCTAAGAACAAACATCACTACTGGTTTAATACATGGTTGTGTCCCATTAGAAACAACAACTAAACTAAACATTAAAGGAAAGTTATATATTTTTAATATTTCATAGACCCTAGATTTTAGAAGTCTTGAACTACAGCATGAATGAACCAGGACACGTTTTTGGCAGAAAATATACTTTTCTCTATCTGTCACCTCCTAACATGAGGCTAGCATGACACAGACATGAGGTTATGCTTCGGATAGATAATAGCAACTGTGCTGCTTCAGATATAAACAGATTGTTCATTTCTTTTGGTAAACATTTTGGATTTGGATTTAAGCAGTCAAAGTCATGTTTATTAATATTTATTACTACAAAGTAGGTCTCCTTAATGTGAATTATAAGTGGTGTAAGTTGTAAATTAAACTACAGGGAGGTTCTTATACTGTTTCTTTTATTTAATTTCTCCTTTGTTACTGCTGTTGCTGACTAAAGCACACGCTATAAAATGATAAGCACATATCAAAAAGACCACTATTTCTTAAAAATAAGAACTGGACAGTGATTTCAAAATGTGTTTCTCATGCTGTATGAAATAATGTTGTGTAATGTATAATGCACAATTAAGGAGCAGGGTTGCAGATAGTGCATCATAGTACTATACACAAAGACAACACATGGTGCGATTCAAATATCACCATCACACCCATACAGCAAGGTGGAGATGGCCCTCATGGTGTAGAAGGAAGAAATGTTCCACAAAAACTGGATTACTGAGGATAAAAAAGAAATGATGTACTGTTATGCAAGAAGACCAACATTTCCAGAAAAAAAAAATATTTAGAAAGATTAAGACAGAAGTTATTGGAAAGAAAAATACTTGCACAAGAAAAACTGTCAAAAACTTTAAATAAAATGTTGTACACATTAATACAACAGATTTATGAAAACATTATAAAGACAAAGGAATTTTGGGCTGCCTGGAAAAAGAAGTGAAAGAAGAAATTCAAAAATGTAAAGAACAAAAATCATAGATTTTTGAAAGGTATTTAACATGAAACATGAACTTGAGAAAGAAAAAGATATCTAGTATGGTGTAATATTTATACAAAGGGGTAAGCCAAATGAATAATTACAAAAAAGTCAGTTTCAAAGATATTTAAAGAGAAATACACAGCAGACATATGAAGTATAGGGAATTACATGTTGTCAGAAGCAGAGCACAGGAATATGGAATGTGTACAGACCCCATTATATTTTAGTAAATTTACAGTATCTTGGTGTAGAGTATCTGGTTACTCTATCAAAATAAATCAAAACAGCTTCAGTTTTATGCTGTACCACTATATCACTGTACTAATATTTTTACTTTCTAGCAGAGGTCATGTTTTTTGTGTAAGTCTATATTAATAAGGTTAAATGGACCTAAGTCTAGGTTAAGCAGTTGCCTTTGCAGTGAAAAAGCAAAAAGCAGGATAGCAAAAAAGATTTTGAAGTTGCTATCTCTGTGAGGGTCTCATCAATTATCTTGGCAAGTTTTGTATTGTCCAGTAACACAGCCAATGCTGGACTCTGCTATATTAATGGATAGCAGTAAACCTGTCATGTTAAGTGATATAGCACTATTTGAAAAAAAAATCACTTTGGGCTACTTGCTGCCATCCAAATTTAAGTAGCAAATCATAAAGCTGTTCAGATGAATTTGCATAAGCATGTGCATATTGCTGAATAAATGCATTGAACAAAAGACATATGAAAATTAACTGATACAGTCTAACCATGCAGGAAGTTAAGGGAAGAGATGAAGGAATATTTTTTTTTTCAAAGAATGGGTTGTGAATGACTGTAATATTATCCCTGTGGGAGTAGTTTGATCAAACTTGGAAGTAATTTGACAATCACGGAACTAGAATAAGACCATTGTTACATACACCGAGTTGAGGGCAAGCTATTAGCTTAGTAACGTCTGTAGCATATCCAGTAAATAATGGGAAGACATGTTGGCACATCAGAGTCTTGCCTGCCATTAAACTCTACATGCTCTGAAACTTTATCATTGTTTAGTATGCCTTTGAAAGGCTGAAAATATTTAAAAACATATTGTATAAAGATCTCAGAATATAAGCAGCCATTAAAGAAAACATTAGTGACACCGATCCAGAGTCAGTTTTCTACGGTGAGTGAATGAAACAGCTTTTTTTGTAGTTCCCAAACCATCTAATTTGTGTATTGTGCTGATTATTTTTTCTTAGAAAATGTTAAAATACAGTGTCCTCGTTAGTTTTTGTATAGGCAGTTTGTGCGTGATTGGAATCAGCAACAAGCACTCTAGTTTTCTTCTTGGCTAGCGATTATTAGTGTGACATCTCACTTTTAGACAAACATTTTTAGATCAGATGGCATCAGATTTTATCTTTCCATCTACTCAAGTTAACAGTTTACAAACACAATAATTTATGCTATCTACCAGAAATAAACATGAGGGCTGGGAATAAAAAAAAAAATTGGCCATTGGCATTTTACTGTCTTCCAAAGTTAACAACCATGCTAATCTCTAATACATGGAGTTTATTGCGGCTAACAGGTGAAGACTAAGTCTAACAAATGGCTGTGTTTTAGTTAATTGACACCATGGCATCTGATCTGCATACACACAGTAGCACTACTGAGGATCAGAATGGAACTTGGTACTATAGGCATGTATAACATTGTGCAACCAGATCATAAATCAATCCTTTCTCATGCTGACAGCAGGGGATAAATAATGGAACACGTGGTCATGTGAATCAAATGGGGTTGCACCATCCGCCAATAATCTATGATGGCAACTGAGGTGTGGAACCAATCAGTGTTCTGACAGTTGTTATCCCATTGTAAGAAGTTTTGGGAGGGAGTCAGAGAGAGAGAGAAAAAAAGTCTGCTAGATCTGCTAGCTAAAGTGATTTTTATCTAGACTAGTCCTCTGTGCTCTTCTCCAAAGAATTAGGATGTACAGATTGATCATCACCACATCATATCATTGAGCTGGTGAGGCCTGATTTGATCCATATGCTGTGATGACAATATCAATTAGTTTTAAGCTGAATCTGAAAGTTGAAAGGTAGGGAATCTAGTTTCTGTTTTTCTGTGTATAGGGAAAGTCTGAGTTCAGTCACTTCCAGGTTACGTATGGGAACTGAGGGTCCTGTTAGGATGGTGGGTAAGTAAATAAAAGAACAAGAATGAGGGAAGGGTGCAGTATAAGCAGCAAAGCACAATAAATAGAGTAAAAATAAAATGCTGCACGAAGAACTTACATGGCAAGACTCTTTATTTAAAAACAATAAAACAGATAAAAATGTGAGCGCTTTAGCGACATGCCAGTCGCTTCATCAGACAAGTAAAAAATGAGGCAAGAAGTCTTTTATACCTCTGTTGTTAACAAAAGCAACTAATTAACACATTTAAGTCAATTAAACAACTGACAATCAATAATTATATGTATATATTTACATTATTTTCAGCCTATATTATACATTGTTTCAATGCCTGCTTTTATGCTTCCTACCCCAGTATTTTTAAATTGATTGTATAATTATTGATTGTTAGTTGTTTAATTGACTTAACTGTGTTAATTACTTTTGTTAACAACAGAGGTATAAAAAGGCTTCTTGCCTCATTTTTTTACTTGTCTGATGAAGCGACTGGCATGTCGCGAAAGCGCTCACATTTTTATCTGTTTTATTGTTTTTTAATAAAGAGTCTTGCCATGTAAGTTCTTCATGCAGCATTTTATTTTTACATTATTTATGATGGGTAAGTACACTGGAGCTCTAAGCAGTTGTCTCCTGGATGAGGTTAGGCTGGTAGTACTGATGACTGTCAGGACAATCATGCGGTGAGTTGAAGGATCCAGCCACTGTTGTGAACTGAACAGGCTGGGCATCTCTGATTGTTTCCATCAGTATCTGTGTACTAAAATGTTTAGAATGCAACACTTTTTGGAAAGACTCTGATAAATAAAGTGCATTTATTTAATGATACACAATACTCCTGCAGCAGGAGTATTGTGCATTTCTTTAATGATACACAATACTCCTGCTGCATAGACTTAATGGGAGTTTACACACCTTTAGTGTAATGCCAGCTATATAGTATGAAGAACACATGGGAAGACCATCTTGTTACTTGCACCTAATGCCGTCTTACAACAAGTAGTTTGCAATGAGTTTAAGCAATTTATAAATCAGCAGCGGTCACACCTGCCACAATACTGAAATCATAGAGACTCTCACACATGAATTAGTCAACCTGCTTTTCTGACATAACCTTTTAAAAATCATGGTTACCATTTCTGTCGTTCTTCTTATTACCTTTTTGGTTCATTCTGTGTTATCTTCTTTCATATAGTACGATGTAAGTTGTTACACATGTACCTTTCTTCCAGAAATTTCTCAATAGCTGAGCAGTTGCTTGATAGACTTGATATTCTCTTCTGCTGTTACCTTTGGTATGATTTTAATAAAGCAGATATGCAATTTGTACTATTGACATTTTTGGCTTTATTTTATAGTTGGGTCATGTATAATGAATACATATTAATCATTACTTAATTTTAGGAAGCAGCTGTTTATAAAATGTCATATCAAGCTGTCTAATCCTTTTAAAATTCAAAGTCCTCTGATCAGTCATTTTAGTTTACATGTTCTCCATTTGTTCATATGGGTTTTCCAGAGGTACTTCAGCATCTTCCTACATTCCGAAGACATGTGGTGGGTGGCTTAGCAAATTCAAATTGTCCACGAGAATGCCTGTTATATCTGTGTGTTTGTGTGATACAGAAGGAAGGCCAGGCAGTCTGCGTCCATTCTGTATTTGCCTACTAGAGTCTATGATCAGTAATGCTTGCTGTTGTGGCCACCATTGGAATCAGATAAAACTCAACAGCACTGTATGGATGATAATCTTTTAATATATATATTTTTTGCACCCAGTAATCTTTTTTTCCCTCTATGATACTATTTGTGACTATGACCAGTTCAGAGCAATCACTATTGTTTATTGCAAATATTCTGGACCGCCTAAGTGTAAGATGCTTACATTATAAACACCACTTCTTATTTTGACCACCTTAAATCCATTCCATTTTTGTAAATCAAATATTTTTATTGATTAACATGAAACAGAACCTCATGATTGGTACAATAATATTAAAACTTCCATTTAGTTTTTATTTTTAACAGTATATCTGTAATGGAATTCTGCAAAATCATACAACAATAATATTGTTGTCAAAGTGGATATGTTTTTGCTTTGTTTTACATAACAGCCACAAGACAAAGGTAATTGTTTTGTTCCTTGAAGCAGACATGCTCTTACTGACAGACAATAACCATTAATTTGTACATATCATGGTTACCCCTTTAGGATGCCTGCTGAAACTCCTATATAGTATTATACTTGATAGGAGATGTGATTAGTTTGATATCCATCTCCCATGTGATTTTGTGTTTCCATCACCCCTTATGAAGACTTTTTCAGAGTGGAAAGTTGAGTTCTTAGTACAAAAAAGGTAACAAAACCATTGTCATGGCCCTCCACTGGAGGGAAGCCAATGCTAAGCACAACGTTTTGTTAGTATAAAAATATTTTCTTCCATACAAAATGATCCCTAGATCCCTAAACTGCAACTCACAAATGAAGCATGCCTTTACTGCATCTTCATTTATATGACATCTCTGTGCTCTACAACCTCGTCAGTGCACAATTAACCAATTAGATTTGCATGAAGTATCATGTTATCACGTTTATCATTTTGCTTTACTGGGTTCTGCATCTTATTGCCTAATTTACTACAAATATATGGTCCAGGAAAAAGCCAACAAAATAAGGTGTCAGTGGCCTTGCTTTTTCCTGGCTCACAAGTGCCATAAAAAAATGATCTGTTGCATCCAACAGCAAAAACAATACTATTATGCAGAGAGAGAATTTAGCTCTCTGAATTATTAGTTCTCTGTCACTGCTAAGTAAGTTGTTTTGTCACAACTGACAGGAAACTTGGCACCTCTGCCTGACATCTGAAGAGATGTCTATGTAACAAAGAAATTCTTAGCCTTTGAAAGACAATTAAGTTAGACACTATTTATAAGTTTCAGAAAGAAAGAACTCATTACTGGCTGTCTAGAACAGAAGTACCAGTGGTGCAAAAATGAAAAAAAAAAAAAAACAAAAAAAGAATACAACAGAAGAAAAAAATCAAACCATGGCTGTTTAAGAAACAATATCACATTGGTATGACCTCCCCTGCAGCCCATACTGACATACAAAAACAAAATAATAACAATTAAAGTTAGTACAGGTTAATAGTACTGCATAGACATATACAAACATGTTTTTTTTCTGTTTTTGATTGTAGTGGTCCTTCAAGTCTTACCTTTGAATGCAGAAATCTGTAAAATATTTTCTAATGCAGGCCTTCCAGACATAAAACTACACTTAATACAAGTATTTTTATAGCTTTCTTTCTGCCCTTATTTTCATTATTCTAAGTAAAATGACATTGTCACATTAGGACTTTCATTAATACAGAACTGTATTCTTAATACAACACAATATGCAATTCATTCTCAGTAATATTTCTGGTATTCAGGATGTCTGGTATATTTCTTTTAAGAGTATCAAGAGCTTGATAAAAATAAAATCAAGGGGGTTGTTTGTTTTCATAATTGGTAAGGTATTTACTTCACAAACTGCAAGGTTTGAGTCTTACCTTTGGTCATTGTCTGGTTACTGGCTAGGCGTGTATTAGTCTGCAGACTGATTGCCTTATATTTCCCCATGAACCTATTAAGAGCAAGTTGCAATGTACCTCTATGTGCAGAATTAGTCAAAGTAACAAAGTTATAGCCTTTTGTTTTTTCTTAATTGTTGCACACAGTAATACCTTAACAAGCTATGGAAAACTTGATCAGATGTTGGTAGAATTCAAAAAGATACAGCAACACGTACTTTTTGTATGCTGAAATGGCGCTAACACTGTGCTGCATGGTGATCTAACATAGAGACATGCAGCACTGCATAGGGCTGGCTCTGTAGCTGTGCTGAATGCTGATGAGGCAGTTCAGAGGAGAAGCATATGCTAATTAGCCTTGTGCTCTCTTCCCCGGAACTGCTTCCAAGAAGGTATATCTATACTTAGCTGTGTAGGCCAGCATGGCAGTCCCACCATGTCACAGTAATGAACATGGCTAAAAGGCTGTGTTCACCTACTGAACATGAACATAGCATGGGGATCAGGGGTAGAGGAGCTACTAGATGTCAGGGATTACTCTAAACTTAAGTGCCAAAATAATACTAACTTCAGTACAGAGATCAGGGGAGTGAATGGAAGAGTGAGTGTAACACTTTAAGTGCCATAACAGCACCAATTTCAGTATGGGAATCAGGAGGTGAGGGAACACTTGACAAAAGGGAGTACTCCACATTTAAGTGCCATAATATCATCGACTTTAATATGGGGATTGAGGGGTAGAAGGAAACATCAGGCACCAGAGATTACTCTACATTTATGTGCAATAACAGCACCAACTTCTGTATGAGTACTGGAAGAGGGGAGGAAAGACTAGACACCATGGATTTCTCTTCATTTAAGAAGTATAACAGAACTGACTTTAGTACAGGGATTGGGGTGTGGGGAAACACTAGACACCAGAGATTACACTGCATTTACATGCCATAATGGCACTGACTTTGGTACAGAGATTGGGGGTGGGAGCAGAAAACCTAGACACTAAGAATTCTACAATTGTGCCATAATGGTATTTACAGTAGTACAGAGATTGGAGTGGGGAAAACATTAGCCACCAGGGGACACTACAATGGTGTCATAGTGCCATGTAAACCAGTATAGGCATTGGGGCTGGGGAAATAATAGCCACTAGGGAGTATGCTAAACCATGTGCCTTAACTCTATACACTAGAATTTCTACAATTGTGCCATAATGGTACTTACAGCAGTACAGAGATTAGGGTGGGAAGAACTTTAGTCACCAGGGAACACTACAATGGTGTCATAATGGCATGTAAACCATTATGGGAGTTGGAGATGGGGAAACACTAGCCACTAGGGAGTACGCTAAACCCAAGTGCCTTAACAGCACTTCAACTAGTATGGGGATCAGGGGGTTGGGAGACTAACACTAGATAGGAGGAGGGCAGACAAGTCAGGAACAGATAGAGAAACTGTGTTGTGTGTGTGTGTGTGTGTGTGTGTGTGTGTGTGTGTGTGTGTGTGTTTTTGTTTGAATATGTACTTGTGCGAGCAAGAATGACTAAAGGGAGGATGGCATTGCCTACAAGAGCAGTAGTTAACTACCCCAGTGTGCTGATCAGTAATGAACTTCATGTCACAACCTGCCTTACAATAAAAGATTCAGAGACATGTAAATTAGCAGGTCTTTCCTCATCACGGCTAACCTGCATCTGAATTGCAAACTACCTTGTTGTGGGAGCATGGCTTTTTTAGTGCAAGCTCATCCTAGGCCTTTTAATGAATTCTCATGGTTGTCTTTCACCATACCTATAGAAAAATTGGTCCAGACAAAATGTCAGCTAAGCAGAATCTGTAGTGAGTCACTGGGGAGGAAAGAGAAAATCCTGATTGTGGATTTGTATAAAACACTCTAAATTGGTCTCTACTGAAAATGTTGTCTACGCAAAACAGAAACAATATATGAGAAGGGTCCCGTGCACCAGCCTACAAAGAAATTGCAAAATTGATTATTTATTTATTTATTTGCATTAGTTTACCGGGATGGTCCATCTGGGCCAGAAGTGCTCATTTTCAGTGGAGTCCCAGGGAGAAAAGCCTCACATATGAGACATTACACATACAATACAGAATTTATCTTAATAAAAACATTTAGTATATATTACTGGCAGCTTATACAATTGGTGAAAAGACAGTTCACGCAGTACAGAATATATACATGAGAACATCCCATACAAATAGTTTTCAGCTTGCAAAATTTATGTAGGACACTTCATGTAGTAGGTGCAAAGCAGGTGTAGGAATTAATTGGAGTCTAGGTACTTAAACTTTTAATACATTTAGGAGGGAGGTGTAATAACAAAGTGATAGGCTATATGAGTACTGTTGCAGGAATAAACTAAAGTCAGTGGATATTGCTGCAGGTATAAGTGGTGGTGTGATAGTAAGGCAGGTTGCATGACTACCTGAATGCTTACACCTGGATCAATGGTAGGATTATAAGGGTTAGTAAGACAGGAAAGTAGACGGAATGGAGAGGCGGAATAAGTAAAAAGGCAGGTGGATGTGAAAGGAGGATGCCAGTGTAGTAGAGTGGGGGTGAGAATAGTTGTGATGGTTAAAGTTAGGTTATGTGAGATATGGTGTTACAGCCAAGATGAGGAGAGGTGCTGTTTTAGGGATCTCTTGAAGAGGGTTACTGAGTGGGTGGATCTAAGTTTTGGGGAGATGGAGTTCCAAAGTTTTGCGATGGTAAAGGAGTAAAGCATCTGGCCAGCCGAGAATTTGGGTTTTTCTACATTTACAAGTAGTTGGTTGTTGGACCGTCGTGGTCTGTTAGGATGGCATAAAGTAAGTATAGAAGATAGAGGAGGGAACATAGATGGTTTGTGAATGAGTTTGTGAGCTGGTTAGTTGGATGAAGGTGAGATAGTTGGAGTGAAAGCCATTTTAGGTTGCATAATGATAAGCAGTGGTGGGATGAGTAGGAGGCATTAGTTACAAACTTAGCAATTTTTTTGTAGCATGAGTCTAGTTTGGACTTTAGAGAGGAATGAATGTTGGTAAGGAGGAAGGCACTGAATAAAAGAGAGGGTAATAGAATAGAAGAGGTAAGGGAAAGTCAGGCTGATGTAGTCACAGAATGCCAAACTTTTGAAGTGTCTTTTTAACACTGGACTGGATGTGCAGGTCGAATGTGAGATTTTCATCTATAATGACACCTAGGAGTTTTGTGCTAGGTACAGTGTCGATTGTGGTACTATTTAGGGATTGAATGGTGAAGTTCTCCTTTTGTAGGGGTGTGAACTTTTGAGAGGCAAAGATTACTAGTTTGGTTTTGTTAGGGTTCAGGGCAAGATGATTATTAGACATTTATATTTCAGTGGAGGTGAGGGCATTTTGGATGAGTTAGTGTAGTTCTGAGGAGTTGTTTGCAGTGCAAATGATAGCAGAGTCATCTGCATTCTGGATGACGGAGCCTTGAGAAAGCAAGGTGTGGAAGTTATTGATAAATATGCTAAAGAGAAGTGGGCCTAAAATGGAGCCTTGAGGCTGATGAATTTAAGAAGTTGTTATTGGGCAGCAGTGCTAAACAAATCATTGATCCTTGAGTTTCTACTACATACTGTAGCGTAACACATGTGCTCTAGAAATATTTTACTTCTTTTTTCTTTTGAAATGTAAGCATCCCCATGCTTTACATCTTTTTAAGTAATTATTTTATTATTGTTCATGGAGAAGTACAGAGAAGGTCAGAAGGAGTTGCATTGTGTTTTTGTAGACTTAGAGAAAGCATATGACAGGGTGTCTAGATAGGAGTTGTGGTATTGTATAAGGAAGTCGGGAGTGTTATAGAAGTATGTAAGAGTGGTACAGGATATGTACGAGAGTAGTGTGACAGTGGTGAGGTCTGCGGTGGGAGTGGCGGATGCATTTAAGGTGGAGGTGGGATTACATCAAGGATCAGATCTGAGCCCTTTTCTTATTTGCAATGGTGAAGGACAGGTTGACAGATGAGATCAGTCAGGAGTCCCCATGGACTATGATGTTTGCAGATGACATTGTGATCTGTAGTGAGAGTAGGGAACAGGTGGAGGAGACCCTAGAGAGGTGGAGATATGCTCTAGAGAGAAGAAGAATGAATGTCAGCAGGACTAAGACAGAATATATGTGTGTGAATGAGAGGGAGGATAGAGGAATGGTTAGGATGCAAGGAGTAGAGGTGGTGAAGGTGAATGAGTTTAAATACTTGGGATCAATAGTTCAGTGTAATGGTGAGTGTGGAAGAGAGGTGAAGAAGAGAGTACAGGCAGGATGGAGTGGGTGGAGAAGAGTGTCAGGAATGATTTGTGACAGAAGAGTATCAGTAAGAGTGAAAGGGAAGGTCTACACGAGGGTAGTGAGAACAGCTATGTTATATGGGTTGGAGACAGTGGCATTGACAAAAAGGCAGGAGTTAAAGCTGGATGTGGCAGAGTTAAAGATGTTAAGATTTGCACTGGTTGTGATGAGGGTGGACAGGATTAGGAATAAGTATATTAGAGGGTTATCCCAGGTTGGAAGGTTTGGGGACAAAGCCAGAGAGGCAAGATTATGTTGGTTTGGACATGTGCTGAGGAGGGATGCTGAGTATATTGGGGAAACAGATGCTAAGGATGAAGCTACCAAGTAACAGGAAAAGAGGAAGGCCTAAGATAAGGTTTATGGATGTGGTGAGAGAGGACATGCAGGTGGTTGGTGTGACAGAGCAAGATGCAGAGGGCAGGAAGAAATGGAAACAGATGATACACTGTGGCAACTCCTAACGGGAACAGCTGAAAGAAGATGATGGTGATTTTATTATATTTATAGATATGTCACAGCTTTTTCCTGGTTTGCTGTGTGCTACCATAATTGAAAATGTTTTATATCAGCAATGTGTAGATGAAAAATTACTCTTACTTTACCAGTTTGTTAATTATTTACATGTAAATGTCTGCAGCCTTATTTATTTCATGTGTCCAAATGTTTCATATCACAATTTGCTTTATTCTGCTAAGGGAACTTAACATTATTGGCAGCCAAAACACCTTAATGTGACAAATACAGCTTCCTAACTTAAAAAGGTAGCTTGATATGAGCTACTAAAAAGTATATGTATGACGTGGTGTTATATGAATTTGCCTTGCCTAACAGTACTATCAACAACACAGCTGGGTACCATAGTCAAGTGCTACAGACCTGCATAGTACTAAATGGAATAAAGCATGTAGCACAATGTGTACTAAAGCTGATGAGGTATGGATTAGAGACAGCACAGCACAGCTATACCAAGAAAGGACTGTGTGCCTAGTGAAATGAAAATACTGCTTTTAGGGAAGAACAACGATAGGCTGGCATGGTGGACATATATCGCATCAGATGGGTGTAAGCTGGCACAGTGGACATGTATCACTACAGATGGGTATATGACCATCTTGCTAAATGTCCTCCTTAAGACATGTTGGCATGGCACAGTTCATGCATGCTCAGATGTACAATGAAGCAGCATATAACTGCCTCTCTATATAGCATACTAAGGGTCAGAATGACAGAGTAGCAAACCATTTCATCAATGAAATGGGGAAGAAAGGGTGATGTTGGGAAGTAGGAAAGGAGGAAGTAGCAATACAAAAAAATATATGACTAACCATATGGTATGACAGGTAAGAGAATGTTTTTTTTTTTTTTTTTTTTAGGATAGGGAGCCACATTATCAATGTGTAAAGAAGATGGTGGATAGGCAAAGAGTAATGATGGGTGAAGGGATAGAGAAAGAGAGAGAGAGAGAGAGGGAGAGAGATGAGAAGGTAGAAGTGGCAGTCAAACAAACATAAAATGTAAACATGAGGCAGTATACATGCAAATGTTGGTGAGGACAATGAATGTGCAGATGGACAAAGAACGACAGTGGTTGGACAGATGGTAATGGGAAGGGCTGGAAAATGAACAAGGCAGATGAAAGGTACACTAGTCAGGGGAACACCAAGATGATGATAGGGTAGGGGCCACGGATTGCCAGGCCATCACAGAAGGCAAGACTCATGGTCTAACTGTTCCTTTGGTGGTACAGTGGTTGTGGCCTGACAGCTATGCAACTCATAAAGCCACACAAGGATGTGTTTCATGCAGCTAAGATAGGTATCAGGTTGTCAGCACACCTGAGATTACACCAACCTCCAAAACTGAGACTGAGAGTTGATGGTAGAACCCTTTGGACCACTGTCAGAAGACCAGCCTATGCCCCCCTTTTTAGAACTGGCCATTGAGGCCACCAGCGACCCATCGAGGTCACCTTCAGCAGGGTGACTTCTGGCCCCCTGCTTAGAGGCAGAACTGTTAATCTCTGCTGACCCATAGCCACAAGTATTGGATGGATCATGACAAGGTGGCCACAACCTTTCAACATCAGCCATATCTGGACCTGCAGAAGGACAAGAAAAAGTGAACACATTATTACACACATATGATTCACATACAGATGTAGTTATGCAGTCAAGCTTCACACATAACACTCCATACAAAAAACAAGGCACGGGGCACTTCAAAGCACATATCCACTATGCTTGATGGGCCACAATACTGAAAAGGTTCACAGAGGAAGAGTTCTTGTTGTCCAAATTGGGTGGGGGGGGGCAAAGCCTTGGATGTGAGAAGTAGGCTAGCAGTGACCATCAGAGTGTCAGAAGGAGATGCAACAAGTTAGCAGTAGCTGGTGCAAATCCATATGATGCAGTGCACTGCATGTGTGATATGACATATTCATCAAAGACTTTGTGCATATCTGTCTCCTCGCTTACCTCTTAGTTACAACTCAACAATATGCGCATTAAGGTAGGAGTATCTCCACATACTATACACGTGTACTGTTGTCTACTGCTATGAGTGCCACAGGAGGTATAGGCATATGTTTGTGCATGTGTGTGTGTGTGTGTGTGTGTGTGTGTGTGTGTGTGTGTGTGTGTGTTTGTGTGTAATGACAAACAAACCATGTGTTCATGCATTTGCTGCTTCTACTAATGATGCGAGCAGTACAATGGGACAGCATATGCCTGATGCTTGCAGGTCTCTGGCTGACAATGATAGCAATGTGCACATGGCTGAGTTCAGTGACACATTGGCAATTTCTGCAATACTACCATGGGAATACTTACCCAAATCACTAACATCACAGACCACTATGGCGGTAAAACTTACCTCAAATTACCATTGCAGGCTAGCCCTCCTGTAACTGTGAGTCCTGCCCAGGATCCCTGTGAGTACCTGATCCACACAGCATCTAATGTTCACAATGCTTCTGATGTGTGCATATCTGCCATCTTGACTGTAGCTTAGTACCTTATCTGAGTAGAACAGCTAGCAGAAATCTGTGGCTGTGCAGGGCAGTGATCCAGCCACAGGCAGCATTGTGGAGATTGTGAACATTCTCTGTGGCTTGTGTGACAAAGTGCAAGACTTGCACAATGACATAGAGTTGATGGACAGGAAGCAAATGTAGCTGTTCAGATCTCTGTTGGCAAATATGGCTTCCATTGGTCCTTTGAAGAGATGAACACTAACTGCAATGCTCGATGGTTTTGTCTGTAGATAAAAGGTGAGGAGGCAGGAGACTGATGATTCCTTCTCTAAAACATCTTGTATTGTATATTATAAGCCACATTTGTAAAAGTCAGTGCATTTTTTCTGAAATATACTATCAGGGATCTTATACAAGTTATGGCAACTTCACAGTGTAATATTTAATATTTGGATGACAGATACTGGCTGTTCATATAACCTAAACACATTAATTATGCCTTAAATTAACCTGAATGTACTTTTGTGAATGTATCACATAAGTAACTATGGGATGGGAAGGTACAATAAATGATTTATGGGGAAAACTGTTATTTAAAGCCAATACAGTAAGGAACTAGCATAGGTTCAGTATAATGCTCATGTCTGCAAGTAACAATGGAAAATGCAGCGCTGACTAGTACAAAAGGAATAACTGGCATGATTTCTAAACTTGGATGTGAACCGAAAAGCATCAATCATTTGGAGAACAGAAGTATAATTATTACAAATGTACCAACGGTGATGTGTTTGGAAATGGATGCCACCATCGGGAATATGCAGTTATTGTGGTCTTTAAGGTACATGTGAAGCACTACTCTAAATACCTGACCATGTGCATCAGCCATAGAAGTAACCTTTCCTTGGTAAACAGACGTTTAAACTAATTCCTCAAATAAAATAAACACAAAATTAGAACAAATTCATTAAATGCGATGTGTCTCTTAATCAAACTCATCTTACATATCTGAACACATAAGAAACATTAATGGAAGCATTGAGAGACACCCACTGAGCAGCAGCACAATTTTAAGTCTAACAGGTTTCTTAGCAGAGCTGCTTAGCCACATATTTGGAGAGGGATAGCATTGGCACTCTGAGAAAAGGGATGCAGAGTAAGTTAGTGCTGTTGTATTACAGGCAGCAGTCACACTAAGGAGTGTCAGGGAAGCAATGCATGCTAATGTACACTGATAGTGATGCAAGTGTGTAAGGGTGCATGCGCGCGCGTGCGTGTGTGTGTGTGTGTGTGTGTGTGTGTGTGTGTGTGTGTGTGTGTGTGTGTGTGTGCGCGTGTGCGCGTGCATGTGTGTAAAATCAATGGCTCCCAAGACCTGAGGGAAACAGGTCATTTTGTCAAATAGCAGTACAACGCAAGTTCTCTCCTCTGATGTCTGAGGAAACCATACATGTTCCTCCACATGCTCCATCATTACACAGGATCTACCACTCTGATGACTGCAAAAGTCATTGTGTGTCATGTGTCAGATACTAAGAGGTCCCTGGAGTAAGGATGGTTAATGTTACATATTTCATCTCATTCAGAAGGATGAGCAAACCATGCACCCATTTAATTCCTTGTGATGGAGACACAATCTCCCTGTGGTCTCCCTGTCTCCACAGTAGCAGACAGCATTATTCTATTCATGAAAATAAGGGTTTTCCAGATTCTGATGGACCCATCTGCACTATGGAGGTTATCAGCATGCAGTGTTATGAACAACGGCTCAGAAGGCAGTTAGGAACACCTGATGTTCAGCTATAGCTATTGTTATTGCTAATATCATATCATTACTCTAGCTACTGTACACCAGAACCTCCCACCACTGGATTAATAGGCAAATGCTATGATGCATTGTGCCCATTCTGTACATCTCTGAATGTATCTGCCATATTTCCTGTCATCATTTGCATGCGTGCGGTGGTGGTGCTGCGGTAGCGTTGTCACCTCACAGTTAGACGTTGCCCGTTCGATTCTCAGTTAGAGCGTCTTCTGTGTGTCTACATGTGTGAACGGGTGTTCCTTCGTGGAAGGTTGTACATTAGGCCTGGCAAGCCAGCACGTAAAACTCTACTGCCAATCATTAGCAGACGGGAGTTCCACTGTGGCGACCCCTAACCGGGAAAAGCCGAAAGACACAAACAAATTTGCATTTATTGTGAGGCTCATTTGCATATGAATATGCAGTCATTAGAGTACCATATGTACTGTGGTATTTCTTCCATAGTGCAACCATGATACATCTGTCTCTCAGTTACCTTCCCCATGTGTGTTTCCCCTCTGCACTATTTTGATTACACTATATGCTAAATGCTTCTGACTTGTTAACATGTACTATATTGTAATTAGTTGCTGGATAGATGTTAAAAATTCTGTATCTGATTTATCCATTGGCATCCTTCTTACTGTTCTGTCTTGCCCTTTTTTGGTGCCTAGAGATGAAACATGGAGAATCTGGGGCTAATCTAGCCTAAGAAATAAAAAATAAAATAAAGTATACACCTAACTCTCTAAAAATGCAGCAGTCATAATGAAAATATTTTCTCTTCTATCAAAAATTGCATGCTAATAATCTCCCCAACCAAACCATGCTGTGCATTAAGCAGAGGATGGCTAATCAGTATGTGGCCCCAACCACTGACATGTCCAGTTCACTTCCTGTTAACATCTCTTCTATTTTTTGAAGCAGTGCTGATTATTAATAGCCTGAAATGCAAGTAGGCTAATCTCATTCAACAGCTGGGAAAGTTTGTTCACTAAGTTAATCCCACTAGACAAAATACTTCTTCTCTCGCTAGGTACCACTCACTAGATAAGCTCTGTCAGCAACCAAAACACAGTAATAGCATATCTGGTTTTCAGATAGGTAGACTTACTGAGGGCTTACCCAATATTATTGTTCCAGGCATTGCAGTTTTGTAGCTGAAAATTCAGTAGGAGACACACACACACACACACACATATATAGTCAACCAAAACAAAAACTTACACATTTAAAATGCCACATATCCATTTATCTGTATAATTATAGCTTTTTCTATTCATTCTCAAATAAATTATGGGAAACATATTTACCTCTCATTAACACTCCTTATCTCATGCATGCATACATACATCCTCCAAACTTTCTTATTCAATTATAATACAGCCCCTTTAATTTTTATTGGTAAATCAGGAAAAAGTACACAACAACAGCTTTTAACATTAGTGCCCTGCCTACTGTATTTAGCAAGCAAACTAGAAAGAAAGCTGATGTAACACATTCTTGCAAGTTTAAAATTCCAAAATTCACACACATACACACATACACACACACACACGCACACGCACACACACACACACACACACACACACACACACACACACACACACATACACACACACACACACGCACGCACACACCATTATTACTTCATAGTCCTTCTTTTGAAAAGTAGCAATCATTGTCCACTCTTCTCACCTTGTGTGTGTGAGTCGTCACCAAAACCAATGTAACTTTCTTATAAAAATAACAGCTGTCAAACCACTCAAACTTGCTTTTTCCAAATGAATGTCATGTAAAAAAAAGCTGGAACACTTAGTATCTTCCTCAATACTTATAAATCAGACATAATTAGTAACTAAAGCTCCTGGATATGATGACACACCTGATATTAAATATCACTTCTCCAACTACAGATATGTATTTAATGCTTAGTCTGGTAAAATAACAGGGTGTGGCACATTGTATTTAACAAAGCTATTGGTATTGTAGGTGATGCAACCTATACCTGTGATCATGACCCTGGCTGGTTTACCATACCTATCCCATCAACCTCCACAAAATATGCTCACTTAGGCATCATATACTTTACTTTTCCCACTAATGACACATTTCCAAAGCTGATATGCTAGTAGTTGCTACAGTTTTGTTACCCTTATAAAACCATTGTTATTCTGGGAAACTTTAATACTAATATCTTATGCCCCCACAGACATGAAATTAATGTTTTTCTTTCGGCTTTTCCTGGTTAGGGGTCGCCACAGCAGAACTCCGGTCCGCTAAGGATTGGCAGTCGATTTTTATGGTGCCAAGGTGCCAGCCTGACGCCCAACCTTCAACGAAGGCATGTCCATTCACAGATGTCTTTCAAATGCCACTCGACTGCGGGGAGGACATGCGGACTCCACACAGAAGGCGCTCCAGCCGAGAATCGAACGGGAGAACCTTTTGCTGTAAGGTGACAATGCTACTGCTGCACCACCACGGCTATACAGACATGAAATTAATGATTTTCTTATTGTTCACAACCTGTCACAAATAATACATTCCTCAGAAAGACCAAAATTCAAAAAAGCAACCACTCCTTTTTGATCTCATTATTACTAGCTCCCCAAACCACATCTAGCATCTCAGACACTGATAACCTTCCTCCCTTCATTAGTGACCCCTTTCCTATAATATTTAATAAAGTTTCCGTTGAGTCCAACTACTGCGCTATCGTCTCTGTGTATGACAATGAAAAAAGCACAGAGGAAACGCAGTACAGACTCCAAAAAAAAAATATTTTATTTCAGCGCAAAGCTTCTTATGATGTATCAGTACAATTTATAGTGAAAAGCACAATGTTCTAAACTTAAAAAACAAATGACATATTGCTGAAAAGTTACTAGTTTAGCGCTTTCACCAACAATGTGTTGGCTTTCTCAGAACTAGTAATTCTTGTTGCTCTTGAGTTTAAATAACTTTTTTGGCGCCAATATTTTGACCGCCGTTCTTAAAGTCATATCTACTCCATTTACTTAAACAACAACTTGTCTAAAACAAATATTTGATGTTCCAAATATTCATCAATTACAATACCAAATATACAATATATACTATAAACTAAACAATATATGTATATGTATAGACATATATGTTTTTTAGTATTTTTTAGTACATTTTATATTTATAGGGCATGTCATTTTAGCTAGTAGGAATGGAGATTTTAAATATATTTTTAGTTTATAGTATATATTGTATATTTGGTATTGTAATTGATGAAGTAAATGGAGTAGATATGACTTTAAGAACGGCGGTCAAAAAATTGGTGCCAAAAAGTTATTTAAACTCAAGAGCAACAAGAATTACTAGTTCTGAGGAAGCCAACATATTGTTGGTGAAAGCGCTAAACTAGTAACTTTTCAGCAATATGTCATTTGTTTTTTAAGTTTAGAACATTGTGCTTTTCACTATAAATTGTACCAATACATCATAAGAAGCTTTGCGCTGCAATAAAACGTTTTTTTTTAGTCTATACTGCGTTTCCTCTGTGCTTTTTTTGTTCCTATAATATTTGCTTAGTCTGGACCATATAAAAACTCCCATTAAAGCTCATGATCTTCTGGCCAAAAAGTTCTAACCAAAATATTATTCCATTAAATCGAAGCTGACCTAAACTGACTGGCCCCTTAATTGTATCATTAATAATCCCATATAGGATGCTGAAATGTTGATTGAAAAGATGTGGTACTTACAGGAGAAAGACTTTCCTCTTATCTCTAAGTATACAAATTCAAACCAAAACTTTGGATTACTAAATAGTTAAAAGCCCTGATTAAAAATAAGAGCAGGAATAAAAACATTCTTCATACCTCAGTAAAACAGGCAGAAACCTAACAAAAAGACTCTAAGAAGCCATAAAACTTTTCATTTCCATTCATCTCAATCTCAAGTACCTATGTAACCTAATGAATCAAGAAGCTGTACAAATCTTAAACCAAGACGAATAGCAGGTGGTGACAAGAAATGTTTCACAGGCACTTTTATTTCAACACGTCCTTTAAGTTAATTTTCCCAGTTATGCAGCACGTTGTCCCTCCCAGGAAAACACTCCCCTCTCCCCACAGACCTCCCTTTATTTACTCTTCTTTTCGATTATTTTGCCAATAAATACAATAACTGAAAATGTCTTTGAGCAAATACCTGGACTCTGCTATCCAGCACTAATGGACTTTATCCATTTTTTATTAAATTATGCCTGGATCATCTATGCTACCCCTTACTTACTTCTGTAATCTATGCCTCCGTAGCAGCACTATGCCACTTACATGGATGCAAACCATAATCACCCTTTCCCTAAAGTTCCCAAACCTGCCTTTTGCTGTGATTTCAGGGACATATCCATTCCTACAACTTTCACTAAACTTTTTGAAATATTAGTTTCATTCTGTTGTCTGCCTATGCTCAGAAATATTGCATGCCATCCACTCATCAGTATGGCTTTTGGATAAGTAGGGGTGAAGTATCTGCAGTGTATGTATTAACTGACGGTATTCTTCTTAATGCTGAAAAAGGAAACATAAAGTAGATTCAGTATTAACTAACCTCAGCACTTCCATCTGGTTGATCATACTCTACCTTAAGAATGCAACCAGTGCCTCTGGAATAGTTTGAAAATGTTCTCTTTACCATAGTCTTCCATGTAATAAAAATATGTCACCCAGTAATCCTGTCTTAAAACATATACCCCAAACATCCATTTCTCTTCTCTTTCTCTATTAACAGAGCCTACCAAACTCCGCGACTGTCACTTATCTTTTGTGCTTTTAAAATGGATGTCTACAGATCCTGTCGCTCCCACATCAGGACCCTCACTTAAAGAACTGAGGATAAAGCTACAATGTTTTCCTTTCATTGCTTCTGTCTGACTGTATTGTATTCAGACATACACCAAATCACGGTCAGAATCTAAAAAAGTTTCCTGCAAAAAATACAGTGTGCTAACTTCCATACCTGAATATTACCTGACCACTATTTTGCTGAAAGCCCCATTACAAATACCATTTCCTAATATGTTAAATACCACTCTATACAGCTGATAGGATGCCTCTCTTCTATTTTGGGACTTCACAAATTTCCCTCCATTTTCTTTTCTTTTAAATTATATTATTGTTAATCTAATATTTAGTTTCTCCAAAGTACTGTTTTCAACCACCTTATTATGCTGTACTGTTCTATTTTGTTATAGTCATACGTATAAAAGAGCATCCCCTAAGTATGTACTGCTAAGATGTATTTGGGTCTGCACTGTGATTGCACTGTTTTGTGAAACTATTTAAAATTTTCTTTCCTGCTGTCTAAATGAATTGTAATTCCTCTCTGGTCAACTGCAAATGTTGATTTTTTTCTTCATTATATAGATTGTATTGCCTCCATACTTGTTATGTATTCAAAGGTTGTGTTCTCATCTGGGCTGGCCTGAAATAGTCTGCTTCGATCTGTGATCTGTGGAAAACTAATTTAAACAAATCAATAAATAAGGTAGTGTGTGTGTGTGTGTGTGTGTGTGTGTGTGTGTGTGTGTGTGTGTGTGTGTGTGTGTGTGTGTGTCTCTGCATTTATACAGATCTATGAAGATTAAGAGATGCTGTGGAGAGAAAGAGAGCTGGCAAGGACAGAACAGGACAGGATGGTGGCTTTACTGTGAATATTCAGTATCAGTTTCCATATTATGCAGCCATTAATGGATCTCATTTTCAAGATAAATTAAACAATGGACTAAGACCTTAGTGTACCCTTTCTTGCTAATAATGGGATGAGTGTCTGACTGGAAGGAAGGCTACAATATTAAATTCAACAAACTTCAGTGTTAATGAAGCAATTCCACTAAAACTGGATTGGTTGCTTAAATGGAAACCATGCTCACCTTGCTCGATGCATTTCAACCAGAACAAATCTGCAGTTGTGCCAAGATTTTTTGCCTGATGGTACCGTAACGGCACACTAACATTTCAAACTGCTTGTACTTCAGTTGGTTACAAACTGTCAAATCAGATTAACTTTATGTCGTGTGTTAGCAGGCAGCAGGACGGATGCTGAATTGTCATTAAACTGAGGCATCCAAAACATTTTAAGTATGTGTGTGTGTGTGTGTGTGTGTGTGTGTGTGTGTGTGTGTGTGTGTGTGTGTGTGTGGTGTGGAAGGTGCACAGGGCTGAGCTCCAAGACTGCACATTAGCAAGAAAAGGCAAAATCCATTCCCACCTGTAACAGCAATCTCACAGCGGTACACCTCTCAAGTGTTTGTTGATTATCTGTTGAATGATAAAACAGTGATTGACCACATACAATCTTGATGAATATGAGGGAACTCATGATATATATATATATATATATATATATATATATATATATATATATATATATATATATATATATATATATATATATATATATATATATATATATATATATATATATATATATATATATATATATATATATAATATATATATATATATATATATATATATATATATATATATATATATATATATATATATGGTTCCCCTTCACAAAGTCAGACGTTCAGAAACTCGAAATGCATATGGCCAATGCCACGTGCTCAAATTTTGGAAGCTCGACTTCATGAAAGGGAATGAAAAAAAAAAACGTAACACAAAAAAGTGTTTCTGCAGGGGGCAAGCCCCCCTGCAACCCCCCACTACTTATTTATTCCAATGCTGAGATTGCACTACAGCGCAGAAAGGGAAATCTCCTTTTCTGCGCTGTATGCCATTCCCCATTCACACAGTTGAGCTTCTACAGTTTAGAGCATATGGTATCCACCATATGCATTCCCAGATTCTGGCCGTTCGACTTTGTGAAGGGAAACCATATATATATATATATATATATATATATATATATATATATATATATATATATATATATATATATATATATATATATATATATATATATATATATATATATGGGTACCTATTACTTGATTGACAAGTCAAAACAGCGACACTCACATGTTCGACTCCACATCATCGACGTTTCAGGTAAGTGATCTTCCCCCTCACAGGACCCATGGTAGCACTCATTTCTGTCTTTTAACGCGCAAGGTTTACGTCAGTCTTTAAAATGTACCCTGACAGCGTTATCCTTACCTTCTTAATAGTGAAACGAGTGCTACCATGGGTCCTGTGAGGGGGAAGATCGCTTACCTGAAATGTCGATGTTATGAAGTGTCGATGATGTGGAGTCAAACATGTGAATGCCGCTGTTTTGACTTGTCGATCAAGTAACAGGTACCTATATATATATATATATATATATATATATATGTATATATATATATACACACACACACACACACACACACACACACACACACACACACACACACACACTAGGTCTATAATATATGAACGAAAGTTCATATAATCGATTGCTCTAATGAGTGAAAATCCCAGAAATCGAGTTGCATGCTGTGGGATTTTAGTACAGTGAAGATGGGAGTATTTGCTCTTTCCTCACTGTAGTGTGATCTCGCAGTTGGAATATATATTTAGCGGGAGGTGTGGGAGGTGCAGCCCCCCACAATATCATTTTCAATTTCCGGCATTTTCGCTCATTAGTGTGATCGATTATATGAACTTTTATTCAAATAATATAGACCCTATATACACACACACACACACACACACACACACACACACACACACACACACACACACACACACACACACACACACACACACACACACAAAATCAGAAAGTATTTTAGATATAACACCAACCCAAATCAACTTGCAGTAAAAGCTGAGGGGTATTTTTCCACATATGTAGAGCTGTGGGGCTAGCTCACTTGATTACAAGTAGTGCATTACCCCTTTCCTTCTCCCATCATGCACTCTGTTGTTTTGCTTTTCTGACCTACTTTTTGACTTGCTGAAGTTGTTTCATATGCTCATAGGTTCATATTAGGCTGTTGATCCAGTGGATCATTTGACCAATGATTCCACCAGTTTACCAAGACATGAATTAATATCAGACCCTGACTTAGTTTCAGACCCTTTCCATAAGGGCCATTGGAAACCGTGTATGTAGCCTTGCACAAAGTGCTTAGGATTTGCTCTGAGGTGATTTGGGGGATGGTGTAGGCATGCTAATATGCTGTGAGTAATTTTGGGAAATATGGGGGTAATGTTCTAGCTGAATTTGTCATTTAACATTTTGGAAATATCTTTAGGGGTCACACGTATGTATATATTACTTTATATTAACTCAGAACATTGCAACATATTTCTTAACTTCCCAGCATAGCTGAAGAAGGCTTATGGTTATCCCTAGAAAGAATTCATACTTGCTATTGGAGGATTTGATTTTGTTTCTAAGTTCTTTGCTGATTATTCTGAGCTCTTACCTAGCAGAATGCATATCCAATTTGCTTTTACCAGATAGGTGTTTCTTCATCTTAATTTGCAGTTTGTTAATACTGAAATTTAGAACTGTATTTATGTCTTATCACAGCTAAGGCCTTAATGTTAGCTTGGTAGCGAGAGTGGAATTTATCCTTGCAAATTATAGTATGTGAAGCAAGGTCATCTGAGTAATTAAAGTGTTTAAATTACAACAGGTCATCAGTTAGCTGTAGCTGATTTGCATTAGAGTAGTCTCTGAAGATGAGGGTTTTTAGGTTGCCTAGGTGTTATACCTAGAGTGAATGTTACTGCATGACGGTGAGATCTGACCAGTGGTTTGGTGACTATGGGCTCTGAGCAATGAGGACTATATTTGTGAGAATGAGGTGTAATATTTCTGAGCTCATTGTTGGGATTTTAAACTAGCCAAATTTATAGGAGTGGTAAGAGGTTGCTATCCTAAAGCACATGCCACTCTATAGTTTTGCCCATAAATTTCAGCTTTCAAAGTAATTCATTTTCACATTCAAGTCACCCTGTAACTGAAGCACTCCTCTACTGCAAGTAGATTAAAGTTATGTATCATCAGCAAACAGTCAGCATTCTTGTGCTTGGAGAAGACATACTTAGCAGAAGAGAAGCCTTATATTACTGCAATGCCACAGCAATCACTTGTTGTGCTCCTTTGATCTCTCTACCCTTAACTATATATCATAGCTTTCTAAGTACTCCCCTGCTTTCCACTATACTCCTCCCATTCCAACTGTCTCCTTTGTGCCTCCAATCACGTGACTACAGGACCAAATTATAGAAGTGGATCAGATTTGTCTATGACAACTATCCAGGTTTCGGTAGTGAGTTTTCATTGGTTAACAACTCAGAGCCATTCAATTTTTAGTGTCCTATAATTGTTTTAAAGTCTTCAAAAGATTGGCTCCTACATCTGCTTTATCTGGGTCTAAACAGATACTAATATCAACAAACTCTAAGGATCTTTTTATTTAGAGGTGATCAATACAAGAAGAAACCATCACCTTACAGTATTAATTTGAATTAGGACCTGCTTGTAAATATGGTCATGAAGAGAATATGAGACTAATGCAGAAATAGAGTGATAAGGCCTGTACATTATATCACCTATTATTTACATGGGTATGAAACAAACATGAGTATGTAGTTAGAGTAATACACTGTGGGCTGAAGATGGACAATCTCACTTAAAATGATATGTGTGCTGTTTGAGTAATGTAGTGGGGATATAGTGGGGATATGGTTTACTTATTATGAGTCAAGTGATATATCGTAAGTCTTCACTTTACCGGGGTGGTGCCTTAGCAGACTTATCAGAACCTTTTGCTGTACAAAGAATAGAACTAAGGCTCAAGATGAAAGACTGTAAGGGGAGGAGTCCTGCCATGTTTTAAATGTTTGGCTGCCTGACTGAAGTCAGTCATTAAGATCACACTCTATGACAGTAAGAATAAAAAGTATCAGGGAGGTGACTCCATGAAACTGCACCACTGCATGATTCTTTAAAACTACTATGGCATTATGGAATTCCTTAAGGGTGGGAGTTTATTTTTATTTACATGATTGTTGTCCTTTCCCCTAGATTTAGTCTGGTATGGGGCATTCCTATTTTCTCACAATCACACTGTTATAATCTGTCTTTCTATTTTGTCTTGTATAAGTGTTTGTAGTGGGCTGGAAGATTCTGACAGTCCATTCCAGGAAGATAGGAGTTTCTGATCAGTGAGGGGCACTGGGTCATAGATTATTATAGGTTCCCACTCTATTCTGTTAGTGCACTGCAACCAAGCAGACCCTTAATCATACCCAGTTCCATGTATGCAAGGTCTAGGCACCCTCATGGTATAAACAGGTGTTACAGAGTACTCCTACAAACACTGCCACCTGGTCTCACCCAGAGTACACTGCCACTACTGCATGTCACACTCAATCTGCTGTGGATGTGACAGTTGGCCATTGGATGTTATATCCCACCCTTCCATCAACCTTTCTTGTTAAAAGTGTGGTTATCAAACACTGCATGCTAGCAGTGCAACCAACAATAATAGGCATACAGATAGGTCAGCTCAGGAGCTTTATTCTTCCTCAGAATCAAACTTACTGAAGACTTCTCTTTCTCTAGCTACCCAGTATTACATTTTAAACAGCACAAATTGAATTAGATGAGGGAGCAGTTCTGTAGCTACTTTGGATGTATGTCCCAAAACATTGCATGCTCTTGTAATGGGAATAGTTTGGTGGGAGGATATCATTTTATTCAGATCACATAAGAAAAAAAAACATCAAAAAAACCTCACAATACATTGTGCCTTAGATGAATTGCTAGTATTGTTATGAATCTTTGTTCACATGCTTATGTGCCTTTTGTAAATATGCACAACGTGCTGATCCTTAAGTCAATATAGCTATTAGGACAGTGCTTTTCTCTGCAGAAAGCTATAAGCAATGAAACACACACACACACACACACACACACACACACACACACACACACACATATATATATATATATATATATATATATATATATATATATATATATATATATATATATATATATATATATATATATACATACACTGTCCTATACTATGATGCCTCATTTGTTTCGCTTAAGGTCATAAGACTCAACTTCACCCAATCATTTATACTCCATGTTCTGCCCTGATTCTGACATGATAAACAAAATGACCTGTTATTTTCCAGTAATGTTTCAAATCATTGCTGTTTGCATTTATTGATTAACCTGACAGTATGCTCAGTATTTTTGTTACATTTTTCACTGTATTTTATTCCATCTCTTAAAAGTTTTTATTGTTAGTTTCAAATCACAGCCACAACAGAAATTTAATATACAGTATGCCTAATATTATTATAAATACAATTATCATAATAAAAACATCTGAATAAGAGTAACAGATGCTAATGTCAAATATCCACATCTCTCAAAAAAAAAAAAAAAAAAAAGAATGATAGAAGAAAGCGTAACTTGTTTTGTTAAGAGAGGTGTAGTATGATTTCATTGTTATAAAGCACTTAAACTTGATCCAGTTGATTTCAGACACAAAAGATATATGCCCAACATGCCTTTCAAGTGTCCCTGATTTTGCCACATAAATGTGCCCTGCCCCTCTTAAAACTGGTAACCTATTCAGATGTGATGGTGGATTGCAGTCAATAAACAAGGGCAATCATTACACTTACCAGCTTCCTTTACTTCATAAGCTGCATGTTACTTCAACTTCTGTTAGTATGTCAGCTTTCTAAGTCAGCAGTATTAGTATTTAAAAAGTAAAGACGAATGTAGGACATGCACTCAATAAGGATGCTAGGATAGTTTGTCTGCAGTACTTACTTGTACCCCTCCATTTTCAAACACGTATCTGTCTATATTTCTTACCAGTTATAGTTGGGTAGTTCTAGTTAATTGTACTTAAGACAATACTTACTTATTAAATTGTTTTGTGTAGTAAAATAGTTTCTGTCTTAGTAATACCAGAAAAGCTTGTCTGTTAGCTTTTCTTTTTTCAGTTCAGTGCTCTTCAACAATTACCTTACAGTCAAACGCAATGAACAAGAAACACCTTGTCCTATTAGAAAAACATTCTGAATAACAGAAAAGAAAGAATAAACAAACAGTCTTGCAATTAGTGTCCTTGAAAATGAAATAGTGTGGTTCCATTTATGGGAAATAGCAATTGTTTGGCATGTAATTAGTGAAAATAATTAGCACATCTCTGCCAACAAATAGGTTAATTGCTGCTATGCAGACAGAACTAATTGTTGTGCTAACAGAGCCATTGTGTTGTGGGATTGACTGCCCCATCCCTTATTTGCACTAAACCCTACTTTGGATCCTGCAAGCTGTAAACAAATAAGACAAAAAGATTGCTCTGTCCATCTGCTTCTCAGAGATGTGCAGACCACCAAGGGGTTTGCTTGTCAAAACATGTAAAACAATTTGTAATCTTTAACATACATTATTAACAAATTGATTTTGTTAAGCTCTTAAAAAACATGGGAGGACAGAACTATTCAGGGCAATTTTGTTATTTTAGGTTGTATGTAAATGCAGCTTTTTGGTCTTTGCTGATTAAAAGCCATTCAGTTAATCCATCATGTATTAGTACACCATTTTCAAAAAGTCTAGAAGTAGCTTTAACCAAATTAACCAGTAACAGAGTGCTTAAAAATGACAAGTTTTACATATTTTATTTATTCTTTTAAAATTATTTCTAGAGTTGTATTCCCTCATTCTCCCTTTCTTTGATTAATAAAACTAATTTGTTTAAATGCTGCAAACCTTGTATGCAGGGAGCTAACTTTATAATTCAGATATTTCAAAAAGTTATTTGTCAGTACTTTTTTTAAACAAGGTGAAGTAAGTACCACCACCATTGCATCAGAAGCTGACCACAGGACAGTACAGTCTTGTATCCTAACAATTCCTAACACAATTCCTCTTATCCACAAACAGTTCCTAACACCATTCCTCTTATCCACAAACAGTTTAACTGGGAGACTTTTTTACTTCTTCATGTTCTCATTTGCTTGAAACATATTTTCAAAACATTGTTTCAGGCAATTTTTACAGGCAATTGATTTATATAAACAAGAAAATGTTTTTTTGCTTATGTTTATTTTGCTATAATCAACATTATAAAAATAATGATTTTGTAGCTGCCGCACCTTTTTTTGAGTTTTGAGTCATTGTCGATTGTTTTGCTTTTATCTTTATGCCAGCATTGCCTTTACCTCAAAGATGACTCCTTGTATTTCTATATAATTCCAAATGATTATTATGATGAACGTCCATCCAAGAGCCGTGATGCTTTCCATTTTCTCCTTAATGGAGATCACAGAATATTGGTATGATCTTATAAAAAGTGCTGATTTTAGAGTTTTGTGGTTTCTAACCAAAAAAAGTATATCACTGCTAATCAGAAAGCCAGTGATATCCATGGAGGAAATTGCAGAATAGTACATAAATGGCAAATTTAAGTATTTAGCAATATTCATATAAGGCCAGATGTTTGATATAAAACAGACCTGCAAAAACAAACTGTATAATACTCTGTATAAGAGATAAGTAAAGCAAAGTATATCAAAAGCCATCTTTCTTGTAAAACTATAATGAATGAACAGTTTTAAACATTATTAGCTAACTACTGGCACATAAGACCTCAATATATACAAACTTAAAAACTAGAAGTACTGAAAAATCTTACTATGTTAAGTCTTAACATCCAATATTCGCGATTATTAATTAGTGCTACTTCATATAGTTACACCTTTAGTTATTTATTTTAATGCTATAAAATATACAGAATGTCCTCTTTTACCAATAATGGCACTAACCTGATGACAGTATCAGGACTCATCTGCAGTCACATGACCTCATTTCTCAAAGTTAACTTGCAAAATTATCTATCTAAAATGGAAGAACTAAAAATGATGTTATACTTTGTACCTGGTGGTTAATATTCTAACTTTTAAGATATTGTCAACATTTTGCAAATGGGAACAAAAAGTTTTGGGAAGATGACTCTAAACTAATTCCCAATCAATAAACATATGAAATGGATGAACCTGTTTGATAAAGAGGCTTGGTAAATGTAAATGTCTGGGTTTTCAGTTTTACGCAACAATTTCATAAAGCAGGTTGATAGTTGGTAGCAAACATAGTAGATGGACATATCTAGATATCCAGAAACATGAAAGCTGAGAAGAAAATTGGACATATTGGCTCACATGCTCTGAACAGATTTTCATTTATGTCTTCTCTGGCAGTATTCAATAATGGCCTTTGTCATACTCTTCACCTTTCTAACACTGAGTTTGTTAAAATTCTGATCTCATTTATTGTTGTTTTTTTTTTTAATAAATTCTTGATTGTCGTCAGCTTAGGTCACCATACCTCTTTTTATATCCTATAGACCCATAAATTCCTCTAGTCTTTTTGGGGCATTAGAACCCCATATCACCCTGTGGATAGTCTCCCTTGTTCATAGGGAACTGCCTTTTACCAGCCTACAGACTAGGTGGTGATGAAACATTAGACAGCCATTATCCTCAGATTCATCAGATTTTTCTTCTGCTGTTCTATGCCTCACTCCACCCCAGTGGTTGATTTAAATGCCTGCCAAAGTGAGAACCTATTATGTCTTCAAGCAGGAGCGGCCCTAGGTCAACTGGTGCCCTAGGCAAAACACATTACCAGGTGCCCCCATCTGGTCTACCTACACCAACAAATTAATACTGGAAATTAATGCTACACTGGCCCTAGGCTAGGCAGCCGTTAACCCCTGGCCTAGTTAACCTATGGCCATGTCTTCAAGTGTACTTGCTTGCTTCCACAAATGTAATATGGACTCTAGTGATCATGTGGATTGGAAGTGACAAGCACCTAACCTACTCAGATTTGATGCTATGAACCATTCCTCCAGAAGGTATCAAGGCAGTACAACAGATGAGACTATGTCCTGCCCCAAGGGAAAATGACCACTCCCCTTCTTGGCTCCTCCAGCATTCAGGATGATAGTCATCCATGCAACACCAAGGGCTCCATGTCTATGCCCCGTGAGGGAAGCATGGCCATTTTTTATCTTGTTTTGAAGTCCAGATTAAATGTTTCTTGAAGCGATACATGTTTTTCTTAAGGAAAACATTGACATCTTGTATTTAGCAGCTAAATGGTTATGCCAAACTGTCTCCAAAACAAGTGCTGTGTAAGAATTACTTATTGGATACATCTTCTTGCCTATCTGTCTTCTTTATTAATATCTTTCACTAGAAGACAGATTTCTAACTATTGTGCATAATGTGATTACCGTAGATGAAGTAATTTAAAAAATTACATGATTATATCGCACTGCCTGTGTTTTAGTTGTTCACATAATGGATCAAAACGATGTCAGTGGGCTGCTTAAAAATATGACCCATACCCTGTTTTATTGTACACTACTATAGTGAAGTATGTTTTCAAGGGATAAAGGTCACAATTAGCTTATATCCAACAAATGTAACTTACTTATTAACCCAAAAAAGAAGGCAGTTTCCTTCCTTCTTTCCATGCTGCATGAATGCTACTTTAATATATATATATATATATATATATATATATATATATATATATATATATTCAAAATCCAAATAGCAGTCGGTCAGCAACTTGAAACCAAGTGAAAAAACAGATATAAACTGGAAAACTTACACTTCAAGTAAATTTATTAAATAAAACAAAACAAAATAAACGTGAGCGCTTTCACGGACTGCCTGTCCGCTTCATCAGACGTAAAAATCATTTAGAGGCAGCAACCATTTATAGCACTAATAGCACAAAATAAATTGATTAATTAACAATTAAATGTAATAAACACTTAAAATAAACTTAATATACCAACAATAGTATAAAACTATATAGCTTACTAAAATCAATGTATTACACTTCTACAAAAGTATATTAAAACCACATTGCCTATTAGAATTCACTAAAACTATAAACATAGAAAATAAAAACAAAAACAAAAACACATTACCTAAGTGGTCTACCGTTCAAATCACCGTGTGATCTGAATAATATGGCTTGCCCTTACTATTCCTTAATCTAACAACATCATTGCATACTGTCTCAACCACTATAGGATCATAACCCCTGCTATATGCATCATGTCTCAGTTTATTTAATTCCTGATGGAAAGAGGCATCATTAGAACAAAGTCTGGATATCCTCACTTCTATTCAGATCACAAACATTCATATAGCAGGAAGGTATGTGGTACAGCTAACACACAACAACAGATACTTTTACCTTATGTTAAAAATTTGGGAATGGTTCAGAATGTGATAATGAACAATTGGAACATTCTGACCACCAACAAGGATACATGTAGGATAGTAGGAAACTGTCCGAGATATGTTTTCAACAACTCTAAAAGTTTAAAACAAGAATTGTGCTTTCCTAATCTATCTTCTTTGAATATATCGGAGTGTACAGCAGTTGACCTAGGTACCAGAAGGTGTGGATCATGCCCCCAGTGTCCCTATGTGGACACGTCCAGATTTTTTAGGAATTCCAATGACGGTAAGCTTTGGCAGATCAGATGTCAGGCAGATTGTAACACAAGGAATCTTGTGTATGTCGCTACCTGTCAAAGATTTT
>NC_056731.1:73025297-73125297 GCF_019279795.1 Protopterus annectens
CTTTGTTTTGTTGTGGTTTAAGATCAGATGGCAGTCAGAAAGCCAATTTTCAACTATGTTAAAAATATCCTGAGTTAGTGTCTGCAAATCTGGCTGAGAGGTGCAGAGCAAATCAAGGTGGTTATCTGCATATTGAATGCAGTTTGCTTTTGGGATGACAGTAAGTACGTCATTAATGAAAATGGAAAACAAAAGAGGTCCAAGAATAGACCCCTGGGAGGCTGGATACTTTATTCTGCCATAGGACAGCTTGTTGTCTATCACACAGATAGGACTAGAACCAGTGGAGAGAGTGCATGTCTAAAGAATTTGTTTTCAGGCTGTAGATGAGTAGTTGGTGATTAACCATATTGAAAACCTTTGAAAAGTCCAAAAACGGGCTGAGGATAATTTGTTGTTGTTCCTGATATAGTTTATAGCATTGGAGAAGGTGAGGAGGACTGAGGTGGTACTATAATGTGGCCTGAAGCCATGCTGAGAGTTAGCCAGTAGGTTGTTCTGGATTAGATAGTGAAGTAGCTGTTTATGGATGCACTTTTCCATAATTTTAGCTAGTGGTGACAAGACAGCTATGGGTCTACAGTTAGATAGTTCAGTGGAGCTACCACCTTATGTAGGGGTATGACATGAGATATTTTCCAAATGGATGGGACTTTAGCTTCTGATATGGTACTATTGATTAGAATGGAGATGGGATATGCTATGGCATCTGCAGCTTTTTGCAGATACTCAGCATGGAGAAGATCTGCAGATAGGGTAGTAGGTTTTAATTTTTTGATTGGTGTACGAATATAAGATGTAGAGACCAGCTGGAAGCTAAAGGAATGCTGGGTACTGGGAGTGGTATCCTGGATGTTAGAGGACCCCTGTGGTAGCTGGTCATCTAGGGCCTGGATAGTCTCAGTGAAGAAACTATTGAAGGTATTAGCTACATCCTCTGGTAGTTTGTCAGTAGAGGTTTAGGGAATTGGTGTGGTGGTTTGTCATGGATGCAGTAGTTTGTTTATACCTGCCCAAAACTTTTGTGGGTTATTTTTATTTCTCTGCTGGAGATGGAAGTAGAAGTTTTTTTTATCTGATAAAATGGATCTTTTTGTTTCATTCCTTAATTGCTGGTATTTAAATTGATCTAGAGGGCTTTAGTGGCACGCCATGTGGCCCATGCCTTGTTTCTGAGTATGATTTTTGATTTGGTGTCTTTAGAGAGACATGGTGCAGTTTTTGTTTTGGTCCTAACAGGAGCATGAGAATTAAGGGAGGCAAGGAATTTATTGTTAAAGTAACAACAGCTTCATCCAGGGGTAGGTGTTTTAGGGCAGACCAATTGCTTGATTTGAGCTCATCTTGAAACTTGGTAGGATTAAAGTTTTTATTATTTCTAACTACTGTATAGATGGGCTGGTGGGGACGATTGGTTTTGTGTTTAACTATAAAGGTAAGAAAGTGATCACTGAGGTCATCAGGGATGGTTCTTTATGTATACATTTAGGGATGACTATTGATTAGTATCCAGTCCAGTATACTTTCTTTGTGATTAGATTTGCCTATCCTGGTGGTGGTGGATATGACCTGTGCAAAACCATATAGGTTTACATAAAGGTTTACATGGGTAGTAGGAGATTCAAAGGAGCAGGAATTCCAGTCTATGTTAAAATCTCCTAGTACTATGGTTTCTTGGGGATAGGTATTAGCTAACCAGTGGAGGAAGTCTTCTAGGGTACTGGTATTATTCTCTGGGGGAATGTACATGCAGACAATATTTATACATTTTATTTTGTTAATCTGGAGTTTGGTAGAGAGATTTATTGACCTGGGGTGGTTGAAAGGGGTCTATAGTGACATTTAGTGTAGATCTAAAGAGAACAGCTACCCTACCTCCCTTCCTAGTAGCACGGTCAATTCTAAGTATGTTGTAGCCAGGTGGTAAAACTTCATTATAGGTAATTATTGGCTTTAACCAGGTTTCAGTTAGACACAGTATATCAGGGGAGTGATATTCTAATAGGGCATGCAAGTTATGTACCTTATTGTTAATGCTTCTAATATTTAGATGGCAAACCAGGAGGGAGTTGGGGGACCTATTTATAGATAGTATTTTGGTAGGATTGTTAGAGTAAGAGGTAGAGGTATCACGGGTGGTAGGGCCAGGGTTTGGGCGAATGTCTCCATCCATTATGAAGTTATAATGTAAGGTAACAATAAGCTTCAAGAATTTACGTGTTAGTTTTTGATAGTGTTTGGATTTTGAGCTGATGTATCTAGAGTTAATAGGTTGATGGTTTTTGTGGTTTAGGAGTTGGAGATAGGACTAATTATTGGGTGACCTTTCATGTTACATGTAATTGGGGTGGTGGTTTGACATTTTGGGTAATGAAATCCTAGGTAGTAATGATTTTCATAACTGAAGAGGAGATATGGAATTAACATAAGGGATAGCAGAGCAATTCAATTGGTGTAGGGTAGTGCAGTGATGGGAAGTGGATCTATGGCCAATTGCAAATTTTGTTATTTTATTATAGCAAGAGGAGAGTTTAGTTTCAAGGGAGGATTGCAGGTTAGTAAGAACAGAGGCACTGTATAGGAGGGATGGGATAAGGTAAGTGTTGGCGAGGGTGAGTGGAGGGAGAGATGTAATGGTTGTGGCGGTAAAGCATGCCTATTTTTTTGTGTGTTTTTTTTATATTTACTTGTAGATGATTATCAGACTTTAGCTGGTCATCAATCAGGACTTCTAGTAGTTTAGCATTAGAGACTATTTTGAGAGAAGTATTATTTTGACTGGTGACTGAGAATGAGGTTTTATCTAGGGTGGTGGTTTTGGAAGCAGTAAATATCATGAGTTTAGTTCTAGTAGCATTGACTGCTAGATGGTTGTCCATCATCCATTGCACAGTGGAGGAGAAGGCATCTTGGGTTAATTTAACTAGGGTGGGTATAGAAGAGGCAGAGCAGATTATTGTTGAATTATCAGCATATTGGGCAAGGTTGGCATTTGGGATGGTTTGGTAGAAATCGTTTATGAATATGTTGAATAGAAGGGGGCCTAAAATTAAACCCTGGGGGACACCTGTGGGAGTATTGAGAAAAGGGGAGGTGGATTTATTTCCATCTGACAGCTTGTTGCCTGTTTGAGAGCTAACTGGTAAACCAGTTAATAGAGGAGTGGGATAGATTTAGTTTGGGGAGGTTAGTGAAAAGAAGGTTATGAGAGATAGTGTCGAATGCCTTAGAGAGGTCAAGGAGGAGAGTGGACATGATGTGGCCAGTGTCATGGGCCTTATTAACTGTTTCTTGGAAGGAGAAGAGAGCTGTGATTGTGCTGTGGCCGGGTCTGAAACCATTTTGAGTAGGGGTTAGAAGTTGGTTGTTTATGAGGTAAGGAAGAAGTTGTAGATGGATGCATTTTTCGAGAAGTTTAGAAATGGGGATAAGATAGCAATAGGTCAAAAGTTTGTGATATTATTGTTATTACCACCTTTATGGAGTGGAATAATAAAGGCCTTTTTCCAGAGCTGGGGAACTTGACATTCAGCAATAGATCGATTTATAAGAATGCAGATGGAAAGAGCTATGCCTTTTGCGGCAACTTTTAAGAAATATGAGAGTATATCATCAGGGGCATTAGAGTTGGGTTTCAATTTTATGGTTGCTGTAGGGAGTGTTTATATTATTTAAACAAAGTTTCAAAACTTCGAACATGCCTTCATTAACAGCTTAATGTTGAAAAGGCCAAATTCCGAACTCACGGAACAGCGATTTTTTTCCCTAGGAAAAAAATCGCTGGTTCGCAAAAAAACCCCCAAAAAAACACAAAATAAAGTGGAGGGCTTCGCCCCCACACCCCCCCCACTTAAATATACAAACTCTGAAATCACACCACAGTATAGGAAATGGCAAAGTCCCGAAAACGGCCCAGTGATTTGTTTCCCTAGGAAAAAAATTGCTGTTCCGTGTCTTCGAGATTTGGCCTTTTCAACATTAAGCTGTCGATGAAGGCACATTCGAAGTTTTGAAACTTCATTTAAATAATAGGGACCCTGTAGGGATGGGGTTGAAGGAGAATGGAGGAGGTTGGGAGCAGGAGATGCTAGGGGAGGGAGGGATAGGTGGAAATAAGGGTGGGGAAGCCAAATGGGAGAAGAAGGATGATGTAAGTTTACTTATGGAATCGATAAAGAAAGTGTTAAATTGGGTGGCTAAGTCCAATTCAGAGGCATCTGGATCAGGGCAAGGGTTTTCTTTTTTGCCAGGGTTGAGAAGGGAGGAGATTCCATGCCAGAATTTTTGGGATTGGTGTTATAGTTGGTTTGGAGTGTACAGAAGTAGGCATTGCGGTGTGAGATAATAAGTTTTTTTACTTTGTTACGGAGTGTTTTGTAATGTAATGCATGCAAGCATATGCTTTGTTTATGAGCAATATTTTGTTTGTTCAGTCTTTACAACAAAGTAAAACATATGTAATAGTGTTTGTTTTCAGAGTATTGGGAAGAAATAAAAATTGCAATATCATCCAGCTTTTGGAAGTTTGACTGCCACCAGTTAAAAATCACAAGTTTACAAGATGGGGAAGATATGGGATAATATAAAGGTATAACTTTCTAGCTATTTGTGCAACACAGAGCTAAAGTGATTTTTTAACTCTCTGGATAATCGTAAACTCTTTAAAGGTCTGTTTTGCAAGCCACACTATAACTTTTCATTACTTTCTCCAAGTATATACTTCATAGATCTCAACCTCTTAAGAGGCCAGTGTGGAACACAAACCCTGGCAATGTGTGACAGTCAAAATGTGGAACACCCTATTTTTGCAGTGCATTTGTGCACCATTTCATTGTGACCTGGTTGAAGTGGGCCAGAAGAATTAAGCTAGTGAATAGTGTACATTTTTAAATCCAATAAGACACACATGTAAAATAAAACAAAGTCAGTAGAGATCATTAATAAAATACAATATACTCAGCAGTAAATAGTTATCTAACAGTATTCAAGTGCAACTATTAAAAACTGCTCTTCAGCACCTTTTTTTTCTATCCCTCCACATTTATCCCAACTAAATCGATTAGTTAACTAAACCAGTCAAGGACAAATCAGAGAAGAATCAGGGACAAATACAGAATTAGTCTGGGACACTCTTAAAACATTGCTTGAATACTGATAGAATAAGGGAAAATGAATTAATACACACTTTCTGAAATGAAAGAAGTATACAGCTTGTCATTATTTATTAAATGTAATGCACCGCCTTTTCTCTAAAAGTCACCAACCTGGCGCTCAAGGACAACCCCAGGAATAATCAGGGACACTTAAAATATTATTGCAGTTAATCTGAGACTATGGCAGAATAGAGAATGTGAATTAATATATACGTTTTCTGAAATAACACCTAAACGTCGAAGAATAACCTTTGCATAGGTGTAATCAAAATACATAAGAAATTAACTAATGTTGACTCACTCATCTGTAAAGCCATACTTATCAAGTACAGATTTTAACTGAATGTCCAGATTTTTGTCTGATATTTTTGGTCCTTTTCTCTTAAAGTTGTGGTTTTCTGGCAAAGCATTGGTAAATCATTGAGAGTTAAAGTTTGAAAATAATGGCAGGATTGGCAGACATTTGAGTTTCAGACTTTGTACCCTTTAGAAAATTCATACTAATGCAAAACCTGTTATTCTATCAACTTTCAAGTTCGCAAGAGCAATACTTAAACAGTGCCCCTATTTTTGGGCCTTTTTACTTCCAGCTTTGTTCAGATTTTTTGTTCTAAGAGCTTGATAAGTATAGTGAGGTGCCGTTTCTTTTTCTTTTTTCTTTTTTTAACCATTGCTGTTTTCTTGAAAAGGTAAGACTGGCTTGTATACTGCAATGCCAGTTGGCTATAACTGCAATATAAGAGCCAGTCAAATATTACAAAGCGGATCCATGGCTGTTCGATGCGGAACCATAGAACAGTGGGATAAATCAATCGCAAATGTGGTGCATTCCGCACAATCCAGAGCACTTGGCTGCTCATATATACTTAATACATACAATGCAACAAAGATCTATCTATCTATCTATCTATCTATCTATCTATCTATCTATCTATCTATCTACACATCTATCATTCATTTGGATGAGGAGTTAAATCAAGGTCCCATCAGTCTGAGTAGATGGTGGCTCAGGTGAATGTAAATGATCCCACAGCACCTAATGAAAAAGTAGAGGAAGATCCCAAATGCCCTGGCCAAATTTCCACAACTTGCATAAATATAACATCAGGTCTCCCCCTGAAAAGTGGCCAGTAGCCTACTAGAAATAACCAGGACAAAAACAAGGTAAATAAAATAAATCAAAAAAATAAAAACTATAGATAGATAGCATGTGTTAATTGGAGAAGAACACTTATCTATCTGGATCAATTTTAGGTTCAACCTCGAGATGAAAAACTGTGAATAACATTCAGTTAATACAACTCATCAGATATAACAGGAGTAATTGTATGTATGCAGTATGTGCAAGTATGTATAGACAAGTACAAACATGTATATGTGTATATTTGGCTATATAAGTTAATATAGACAAGTACAAACATGTACACATGTGTATATGGTTATATATGTTAATATAGACAAGTACAAACATCTACATATGTGTATATGGTTATACGCATTAAGATAGACAAGTACAAACATCTACATAAATCTATATGGTTACACACATTAATTTAGACAAGTACAAACATGTACATATGTCTATATGGTTATACGGGTCCTGGTCTTATTATCAAAAATACGTTTCATCAAAACGTACATGACTGAACACTTTTGCAAAAGTGTGAAAATGCACTTTTGCTGAACAGTAACTAAGCAAACAGTTGTTTGCATGTAGATTTAGTTGTACATCAACATGTACTGTTGATTGCAGAACTAAGCAAACTGTTGCTTAGATCGCAGTACAGTGGGGATAAGGGAATATTCCCTTTTTCCCACTGCAGTGTGATCTTGGAGTGAGAATATTAAAGTAGGGGGGTGTGGGTGCATAAACGTGAGTGCTGTTTTATTTTTTTTTTTGGCATGTTGTTTTTTTTTTTTTTTTTTTTTTTTTTTTTTGCGAAAGTGCATTTTCGATAAAATGCACTTTTGTGAAAGTGAGTTCGATGTACGTTTCGATGAAACGTACTTTCAATGGATCAGTATAGATCCACTTATACACATTAATTTTAGACAAGTACAAACATGTACATATGTCTGTATGGTTATACACATTCATTTAGACACGTACATACAAGTGCATATGTGTATATAGTTATACACGTTAACAAGTACAAACATGCACATATGTGTATATGATTATATACATTAATATAGACAAGTATAAGCATCAAAACTTACACCATTGACAAACATTCAAAAGCATAAAACACAGAAAGCACAAAATTTCTGCAACTGTAATATCAAACAAAAATTAACCCCTCCCCACACACAATACTGAATACCAGTGAAAACCTCCTCTGTAACCCTGCATGGGGAGTGGGGAACCCCCATATTAAACAAACTTAAATATACCAACTCCATGACCACAAGAACAATTTAAAGAAGGGAGATAACCTCCCGCAGACGGAACTTACTATTTGCGCATAGAAAACAGAAATGTACTGGCAATCATATCCAGCACTACATGTATCCAACCTGCAACAACAAGCACAAAACCCACAATCGCTTATATAAACTTAGCCAGACACAATATTCTCAGCACATAAATTTTAGATTTTAATATAGTCGACAGTTTGTGTTATCTAAATATTGTTCCTTCAGTATTTAACAAAAGGTACAAAAAGGATGACATTTTACAGTCTGACAATATGCACTACCCACATATACAATTATATACATGAATATTGACAGATATAAACATTGAAACCCACATAATTATAAAAACAATAAAATCTATCTATCATTGAAGGCACAAAATACCACCAAATAAAACTTTGAACAAACACCAAACCTCTTACACTATACCAAATATGAAAGTAAATGTTTTATGCAAAGGATAAGCCCCTGCACTCTCTTGTGGGGGGGGGGCAAGCTCTACAGCCCCTGAATTAAATATTATCAAATCCATAATTGTATCAACTCAAAGAAAAGTGATAACTTTGTACATACTGGAATCACTGCTACCATATGGATGGAAATCCCACTGGCACTGATATTCAATAGTATATACACTCTACCCATACTAACAAGCACAATGCACACACAATCACCTATGTGAACCAATCCAAACACAACATTCCCATTACAGAGATGTTTGATTTTTGTGTGATCAGCATTTTGTGATTTGATATTTACCTGTAGTACAAAAAGAGTGATTATTTTGTAGTTCAACATTTTGCATTGCTCTGCCCTTACACTTCTGGAAATTTAGCATACTAACTCCATGGTCACACAACTGCAGAGAAAGAGTATAACTCCTAACAGTATATTAGAGTCAAGCTGCAAATATCTGCCTTGACCAAAGATATATATATATATATATATATATATATATATATATATATATATATATATATATATATATACATATATGTAGAGAGAAACAAATACACTGTTGAATGTTTAACTGGTTTAGCAAAAAAAGGAATATTGTGTTACACATCTTCCAAAGCTTTACAACTGCCTTTTCCCTCTCATTAAATTTTAAAAATCTTGCTAATAAGGAATTGAAAAGGTCAAGGAAAGGGGCTTGTAGGGCCACTTACAGTAGTTTGCACAGTAGTTTAGATACTCAACTGCTACCCTTCTGCATATGACATGCACATATTTAACTACTTCAGGAAAATACCTGTAAACTATGGGCTAAGTAACTTATGCACAGATCTGCATTTGTATGCTGATTGTGCATGCTAGTTGAGGAAAATCAATTGTAACCAAAAATGTTTTATAGTTTAGCTCTTGTATCTTTGTTTTAATAATGTTTTATATATCCAGTGAATATTGAAAAATGTACAATGTTAGTGAGGTTGGCTCATGTGTGCAAGCATCATCTGCAATTAAGAAGTAGAAACTTGCCAGCCACATAAACACACATACATACAGTGGATATAAAAAGTGTACACACCCCTGTTAAAACACCATTTTTTTGTGATATAAAAAATGAGACCACAATAAATCATATCAAAACTTTTCCCATCTTTAATGTGACCTATAACCTGTAAAATTCAATTGAAAAACAAATGAACCTGTTAGGGGGAAAATATAAAAGATAAAAAACATACAATAAGCTGGTTGTATAAGTGTGCACACCCTTAAACTAATACTTTATTGAAGCACCTTTTGATTTAATTACATCATTCAGTCTTCTTGGGTACACACCTGCCATCAATTAAAGAGACTCTAATTAACCCCAAATAAAGTTCAGCTGTCCTAGTAGGATTTTCCTCACATTTACTCAGTTGCCTGCTACAGCAAAATCCATGGTTCACAGAGAGCTTACAAAGCATCAAAATGATCTCATTGTTGAAAGGTATCAGTCAGGAGAAGGGTACAAAAAAATTTCCACAGCATTGGATATACCATGGAACACAGTGAAGACAGTTATCAAAAAGTGGAGAAAATATGGGACAACAGTGATGTTGCAAAGAACTGGACATCCCTACAAAATTGATGAAAATACAAGACAAGAACTGGCCAGGGAGGCTGCCAAGAGTCCTACAGTAACACTGAAGGAGTTGCAGGAATTTCTGGCAAGTACTGGTTGAGTACTACATGTGACAACAATCTCCCATATTCTCCATAATAAAATTTGCAAAACAATGCATCAGGTCTCCCAAAAGCATGTGGGAAAATGTGTTATGGTCTGATGAGACCAAGGCTGAACATTTTGGCCACAATTCCAAAAGGTACATGTGGCGCAAAAACAACACATTGCATCACCAAAAGAACATCATCCCCACGGTGAAGCATGGTGGTGTCAGTATCATGCTTTGGGGTTGCTTTTCTTTAGCTGGAACTGAGGTTTAGTCAAGGTGGCTGGAATTGTGAGCAGTTCCAAATACCAGTCACTTTTGGCCCAAAACCTTCAGGCGTCTGCTAGAAAGCTGAAAATGAAGAGGAATTTCACCTTTCAACACAACAGTGACCCCAATCATACAGTCAAACCAACAAAAAAATGGCTTCACCAGAAGAAAATTAAAGTTTTGGAATGGCCCAGCCAGAACCTAGACCTAAATCCAATAGAAAATCTGTGGGGTGACCCAAAGAGAGCTGTGCACAAGAGATGCCCTTGCAATCTGACAGAATTTGAGGGCTTTTGGAAGGAAGAGTGGGCAAGTATTGCCAAGTCAAGATGTGCCATACTGATAGACTCATACCCAAGAAGACTGAATGCTGTAATTAAATCAAAAGGTGCTTCAATAAAGTATTAGTTTAAGGGTGCGCACACTTATGCAAGCAGCGTATTGTACATTTTTTTTTTTATATCCCCCCCCCAACAGATTTGTTCGTTTTTTAATTGAATTGTACAGGTTATAGGTCACATTAAAGGTGGGAAAAGTTTTTAAATTATTTATTCTGGTCTCATTTTTTTTTATATCACAAAACCTGGCATTTTAAGAGGGGTGTGCACACTTTTTATATCCACTGTATATACATACATACATGCATACATACATATATGCATAAATAAATAAATAAATAAATAAATAACTAAATAAATAACATAGATATGACACTTTGGGGCAACAAGTGAGGATAAAAATCTTGTGATGACGAAGCTGGGCTTCTGTGAGTAGAATAGCTTTGGTCGGGTAGCTAAGTGCAAGGGACTAAAGCTCAGAGCTGTTGATAAGTGATTCCTGGTTGTTGCTGTTGTTGTTTGTCTTTCGGCTTTCCTGGTACAGTGTTTGATTTCTCCCATCTTTATTTGCCTTCCAGGTCATTCTGAGCAGGTCTCTTAACCAGCTAGTGTTCCCAGTTTGCCCATGGAAAGGGACCATTTCCCAATGGACTTACCCAGCAAAAAATAGAGTAAAAAGATGTTGCTAAAATTGATTGTACAAGTGAGAAAAAGATTTCAGAAAGATTTATATTCGACATATACAGTATTATTTGAACAAATAACTAACGTTAGAAATTATATGGTACTATTTTCTTATAACTGTATGTACAAATGAGAATTAAATTACTAATAAAGAAACTTATTAAAGGTCAGCTACTCCAACCAGCACAGGCCTAAGCAACCGTGGCATCCAATTTAAGACATCATAGGGGGCCCTCAAGCCTCATCACCCAGCAGGACTCTTTACCCAATACCACACTCCAATCCTCATTCAATCCCACCTCTCCCCCCACAGTTTACTGAGATTATTATTATAGATCAGGGATTAAGGCTATATGTAATTATACTATTAAGGGCAAACAAAAATGTATCTGCTTAGTTTACAGAACAAAACATGTGCACTGAAATGCACACTAACGCTTTGGTTGGATGCCCATTTCATACATACACACAGACACACACACACACACACACACACACACACACACACACACACACACACACGCATACATACAAATATATATATATATATATATATATATATATATATATATATATATATATATATATATAAAGATAATGTATGCTGGTAAAGGTAGTAGCAAAAAGGTAAGACGGTTAGGGAAGATAGCTGGGACACACAACTCAACACAGAAGACAAACAGTAAAGGATGGAGAATATAATGGAGAAGAAGGTATCAAACACACAGAGGGAATACAATGGTGACAGGGAGGAATGGACAACAAACAAAGGCAGGTAAAGACAGGGCAGGTAAAGATACAAAAGGAGGAGGAACACTAGGATGGGACACAGGATAGGGTGTGTAGCTGTATTCTCTGCCAGCCTTGATCCAGTGAGAGATTATTTCCTACCCTGAGCTTCCTTACCACTGGGCCCTAGCTCTGATGTCAATGTCAGTGCAGGGTAGAGATGTAACTTAATGGTCACTGGAGGAGGGTTCTCTGGAAAGCCTATTTGTTCATCAAGCTGCTCACCAAGAATAGCCTCCATCTCCTCCAGTTACTGCTGAGTGACATATATATTACTTCTACTGTTGCTGCTTGTTACAAGTGTTATTGCAGCACCTTCCTGAGCAGAGCTGGTGGCAGTGACTGCTACAGGTGTTTCGGGGGGGGGGGGTTGACAGTGACAGCTGCAGACATCGCTAGCTGTGGTGTTGGTAGCACTAAAGTAGTAAACACTGTGGGCCAACAGGCTTGGATTGTGGCAAAGGTGCTGGTCTGGATGCTGCTGCATATGAAAGTAAAATCAATGGTGAGAATTAACATAAAAATAAAGGAAAGTATAATAAGAACGAAGGTGGGAGAGAGAAAAGTACAAATATAGTGAAAAATAAAGGGAAAATGTCATGTGTGTACTTTCCTCATATTATAATGCAAAAGTCATGAAACAACCACCGTACTGTAACAATGATGGGGCAATAAGAAATCCTGAGGGTTGCATGAACCTTGGACCTGTAATCTCCAAAGGACTACATTTACATAGTGACCTATGTCAGCAGACTATTAAATGTTCAGTGAACCACACTCATAATGGTGCTTGTCACAAACTTGCAGAATGAAATCCAACCTCTAGGATACCTAAAGCTCCAACTTGCATTATTTTTTATAGTATCCAAAAGGCTGCATTTACATGCTAAGCTGAATCAATAGTTTGGGAGAATTGTCCAGTGAAACACATCCAAATGGTGTGTGTCACACACTTGCAGAAAGAAAGAGACTATAATACCCAACCTCTACGCAACTTGAGCCCACAACCTGAATCACCTACAACTGCCAAGGAATTGCATTAACATGCTGAGCTACATCATCAATCTAAGAGCAACCTGCGGTGCAACACACTTGCAGAATGAAAGAGACAATTATATGCTACTTCTAGATTTTTTGAACAACAATACCCAAATCCAAGGGAAGCATCCACAACTTTCATCACCTATAACCGCAAAAGCACTCCAGTTACATGTTGAGCTACATCAATAATCTAAAAACATGTACCCTGAAATGCGAACTAATACTTTGTATCCTACACTTGCACAAAAAAATCTCACCCATAGCCGGAGCTGTAGCCTTGTATCCACTGCCAGCAGCACCTTAACATGTTGAGCAATATATTAGTGAGTAGGACTGCAACCACAGACATCTCCGTAATCAGCCCTGCACTGCTCTCTATCAATAATGAACATGCCACCAAAGTGCCAAAACGGTATAAAGCAAGGTGCAGCATTCACCTCCCTTTGTGCTGAACACTCTCTATATAATAAGCTATACTTCCTAACAAATTCTTTTCACTAGCAGTAAACTATAAGCCTAGTATTTTAACCAATGCATCTTTATAGGAAAGATCCTTAACAACCTAACACTATACAACATAACTTGCTCAGTAACAATTCATGTACAGTTTATGACAATACTAGCAACTCTAAAAATAAAGTGATACTTGTTTCATAATGCAGCAACCCTGGGAAACACATTCCAGGGCTATGGCAACTGTCTGGTTTGCTAACATGTCCAGGTGTTCTGCCTGTAAGAAATATACTGACTCTGGCACTCCCTGAGGTACTCAAGCCTTCTGTGCAGTTGCTCATTTTCTTCTCTATGACCATGGGCTGTGGATAAGGAAACAGATGTCTGTTAGACATTAATTTGCAGACTGTGGCAGTTTGCATGTGGAGGTTCAAGCCATGGTATGCTTACAGTGCATACGTTGTGGCTGTTCCCTCATCTGTGCCTGCACTGACCCATTCTAATTTCTAATTTCAGATCGCTGTAATGATGGCAGTATGGATCACCATTATGAAGCATGCTTGTAGCATGAGTAACATCTTGTGCCAGGTTGTACCAGGCCTTTGCATTTATTGTGGCCCTTGGCACTGTTCATGAAGGAGCCTTGACCTTTACTCCTGGTGAAAGAGGTGAAGAATATTTTTGATTCCTCAGGATACTAACTTCAAGATCGATCCTCCTTTTCCATAGCTGGCACTGTAATAATTTCTAAAGAAAAATGCTTCAAAATTCACAGTCACATCCATTTTCAACTGGGCCAAGTGTCACTTAGTGATGCTCAACTTATTTGTGTGATTGCTGTCAGAAAAGGCCAATATAACTAGTATATGATAGTGGTTGTACATTAATAGTTGGAAATATGAAATATGTTGGCCAATGCTCTTGCTATATGGCGAGAAGTAGCAGTGCTTGTCAGTTGTCAGTGTGTATCAGTAATGCTCTGAATGACACCCTGTGCACAGTAACAGCAAGAAAGAGACATGATTTGAAAGCTTTAAATGGCCATGAGTGAGGTGTGTTTAAGTTTTGTCCAGTTTACAGGATGGAAATGGGAGTATAGAAAATAGATGAAAAGAGAAGCAAGCAGAAGGTAGAGCATAAAGTAAAAAAAAAAAAAAAAAAACTAAGGAAGGAGCAGGATGGAGGTAGGAAAGGTGGGGGAAATTTGGGACAGGTGTCCATTTCTTATTTATGAAGAAAAGTTAAGTTGGGGAAGGTTGTAAGGGAAGGAAAAGGAAGCTAAGAGGGTTAGGGTAGGTAACCAGGGAAGACAGACAAGACTGATGTGGGTGTGGTAACACAAAAAGAGAGGAGGAATACAATGATGAAGGAGACATCATAGAGAAAGAGGGAAGACAATGCGATGGTGATGGGTGTATTGTACAACATATGTGTTGGGCATAGATATAAAAGTGAGGAGAACACTTGGATGGGGAATAAGATGGGGTTCTGCAGCTACAGTTCATAGGTTTATAGGTTCATAGGTGTTTACTAGGTTAATGACCAATGGGGCCTTTTTAAACCTAGCCATGTATCCCAAGTGATAACCTGATAAGGTGATAAGTTCTGATACTCTTGATAAGTGTAAGTAGGGACTTGGTTGATAAAACATTTACAATCAGAGACCTGGGAGATGAACCATTTACAGATTGCCTGTGTCCATCAGAAACATGGGTGTGAAACCAGAGGATGAATTTCCTGTTCCCTATCTAATTGTCCAAGTTACAGCTGAACTCAGTTATGGAGGAACTCTGCTTCACAAAAATGGGGAGCCTGTTCCACAAAAATGGTAGTCTCCGGAATACATACATGTCTCACCAGCAGGTCGTATTTATATTACTGACATGGTTTAAATCTTTAGAATGGATCATTCTAGTTCTATTTGTTTTGCAGATTTACCGACAGTCCATTAGGATGGGGTCTGACAATATCTTGTATGTTAGGCATAGATCCTGCTGCAACAGCCTCTAGGAGACAGAATACAGGGATATGGCTTTAAGGCAATCTGCATAGGACATGTTACTTCCACCCTGTATTCTTTTAGAGAGAAACCTCTTGTGAATATTGCAATTGTTGGATGTGCCTGGTTAGATACATAACAAAGGAGGCATTATACTCAATCATAGATCTTATAAATGCCAAAGGCAGTGGAACAATGATCTCCTTAGATCTAGATGCTGTTCCTTTATTTATATGTTGCACAACATAGAAAAGCTTCCTTGTTATTGTAGACAAATGATGGTCAAAGACTAGATTACTATCTACATGTGTCCCCAAGTTCATAAATATTGGGTCAGCTCTCAGGAGTGTGTTGTCAATATGATAGTTACTAGAGATGGATGACTTTCGGAAGGATACAATTATGCATTTCTTGGCATTTAGTTTTAGTCCATGGCTCTGGGCTCTGACACTAGTTATTTGTCTGTGTCAGTACTTCTTGGAAAACATTAGTGTTGGTGGAGGATTGTATGACTGCTCCTAATTTGCAATTGTCTGCAAATTTGGTTAGTCAGAGGTCCTTGGCATTGGCCTTGATTTCAGAGGAATAGATGCCAAAAAAGGAGTGATCCCAGGACCAGTCCCTGTGGGATTCCACTGGTCACTGGCCTCTTTGTAGAGGTAGTCTCTCTGTTTTTAACAACCTGGGTCCTTTCTATGAGCCAGCTCACTGTTCACTGGGTGGCATAAATGTTTATACCTAACCTCTTGGGTTTGTCAACAATGCTGGAGTGAGGTATTGTATCAAATGCTATGGCCATGTCAACGCAGGCAGAGTGAACTATTTTGGTTTCATCCATTGCTTTGATGATCTTCTCAAAGAAGTCCACCAGGCTGAGTAGGTATGACCTTCCCTTGACAAAACCAGACTGGGTTGGGTCCAGTGTCTGGAGGTTTCATATATTGTTATTGAATGTGTCCATGATAATTCTTTCCATGACTTTGCATATGAGACTTGTGAAACTTATGTGCATGTAGTTTCCAGGGTCTGTAAATGGCCCACCTTTGTGCAGAAAGATGATGGTTGCTGTTTTCCATTCATGATGCATGAAGCCTGTTTGGAGGCTACAGTTAAATAGTGATTCCAGAGGACCTGATAGGGCGTGTTTTATGTTATTCAGAAGGCATCATGGGATACTGTCTGGGTGCATCAATGCAGTCTTCATGGTCCTAGAGAGAGAATTGAGAATCTGTTCCCTAGTGATAGTAGGGAGAGTTATATTTGATGGTATTTCCTGAAAGGTTTTTTTTTTGGGGGTAAATTTAGAGCTAAATATTTCTGCCGGTAGGTTTGCTAAATCTTCTAGCTCAGTATAGGTGACTCCATTAACAATGAGCTCTGCACACAATTATTTATTGCCTTTGAGGCTCCAGACATAGCTAAAGAATGCCTTGTGGTTGCCCTTGGCAAGGTAGGCCAAATTTACTTGAAATTTGGGTTTGGTAGACTTTATTTGTCCCCTGATTTGTTTGTTTAGTTTGACAAGAGTGCTTTTATCCTGCTGGGTGCTGCACCTCCTAATTTTTGCCATAATTTTCTTCCTTCTGTTATACAGCCTATTGATGTTGTGATTCCACCCGGGTAGCTTGTTTTCTGAGAAAGTAATGTATGTGTTCCTGGTGGGAACAGCTACCTCTATACATAGGCAGCAGTATTCAGTGTTTTGAGGGCTTGAAATTTTGCCATGTTATCACTTAATAGTAGGATGTTAGCATTAGTGTAGTTCCTGAACATTCCAGGATTAGCTTGGGTTCTGGGTTTTATTTTTATTTCAAAGGAGTCTGTTTTGTGGTCTGACCTTAACAGAGCGGACATTACACTAGGGGAGTGTGTAGAACTCTCCTAGATTAGTGAGGATGAGCTTCAGTATATCTATGCCCTTGGTTGGCATATTTGACACTCCGTTCAGGGAGTTTATGTTTACAAAATCCAGAAATCTCTTTGCCTGCATGTTTGGTGTCATATATGATTCTTAGTTAATAGTGATGCAATTAAAGTCACCCATGAATATGGTATTTTGTTGAACAATGAGTGTTTCCAGTAAGCTTAAATACAAGTTATGGGTTTCCTTGGCCATAGAGGGGGACCTATAGATCTCAAGGAAGTGGTATGGGATTTTACCTATGATGATTTGAACATGGAGAAACTTAAGTGCGTCCTTCTGTTTTAGTCTTGAGTATATTTATTTTTGATGTAAATCAAGACACCTCTGTCTTTAATCCCTGTCTATGTAGTAGCTGGTCTAAATATGTGGAAGGCATTATATCCTTGCACAATCATTGTGCTCTCTGTGGCTTTCAACAATGTCTCAGTGATTGCACAGACATCAGCATTCTCTAGGATGAGGATAGCTTATAGGGATTAACATTCTTGTTTAGACTTCCAGCATTGAGCAGTAACACCTTTAGATGTTCTTGGCTTTGATTTGCCATATCAGAAGTCCTTTCAGTCTTGTTTTACCAAGAAAGGCACTGTGGGGGAGGGTGGGCAATATATGTTAGCTAATAGTCAAAAGCCTAGCGGGGAGAATTGCAGACCATCCCTGGCAAAGCAGCATACTCTGTTGATGATCTCCCTCCATACTGACAAATATTGCAGCTCTTAGAATGACATCAAAATCTAAGCCAGTTATTAAAGTCAGTCATCTTTTGTTCGTATTGTGCCATCATCCTTGAAGAAGGTAGAATGCAGTTCAGTGCTAGGATCATACCAGCCTGAACACATATTCCGAGAGCTCCATGATGTCTCTCTTCATTTAGTCTAGTGAGGTATTTCTCAGGTCATTTACACCCATGTGGAGTAAGTCTGAGTCATACTGGTCGTTGTGGCTCAATGACCTGAATGCATGCATAATGTGGTAGATCCTGGCCCTTGATTAGCAAATGACCGTAACTTTCTCTTTACTCTGCTTGGTGAGAGGGACATCAGTGTGTCTCACAATGGAGTCTCCAATGACCAGAATTGGATTGTGTGGTGGATTACCTTATAGACTTAGAAGTGGACGCTCCATGAAATGTGTCTGTATGTGTTGATGTGGGTGTTGTTTTTAAAGAGTGCATTTGGAGTTGCTGAGAGTTTTTGCTATGTGTACTTCATCTAGGAGGTCTTTGGGGTTTAGGAAGGTAACATTTAATTGCCTCAGCATATGTGAGTCTATGTGTCTGCTTTGGACTGTGTGTGGTGGGTGCAGCATGTGTAGTACTGACAACCTGATTGATGTTAGGAGTGCTTTTATGTGAGAACTTTGCCTCCAGTGACATTGTGTAAATACATCTCTCATATGCATTATCAGTTTGTTTGAGAATTAGCTGTTTGTCAGTAAAGCGGACAGTGCAGTGGTGCAGTAGTAGTGTTGTCACCTCACAGCAAGACGTTCTCCGGTTCGATTCTCAGTTAGAGTGCCTTCCTCCTTGTGCTCCTGTTTCCTCCCAAGTTACAAAGACATGCATCTGGAGCATTTCTTCCCGGGCCTCTGCCGAAAATTGGCTTTGTTCTAAGTCGGACTTTCCCGGTAAGCAAATGTTAAATAAGTAAAATAAAATAAATCATGAGGCAATTTCTACATTTCCTTAGGATGCCCATTCCACCAAGCTCCTAACAGAGATAGTAGGAAAGTTCATATCCATGGCAACAGGCATTTTTTTTATTGACTAGATGGTTGCAGTGAGAATATAAAGTAAAATCAGGAGTATCTGGTTTTCAACTCTGGGGTAGTGCTTGTCACTGAAAACTGGTTGTCCTGTGTACAACTAGATACTGTGAAATTTCAAGGGTGCTTTTACAGGAAAAATGCCAACTCAAGGTGCCTACGTCTATGCAAGGTACTGGCAAACACTTGAGGGGAAACTACTAAAATTGACCTGAGGATTTATGGATGAAGTATTTAGGGAGATATTCTGAAGTTAGGTTCGACAGTAGATAATCAAGCAGTACTTACTGAAAAGAAAAAAAGAATAATTAACTTTGTCAAGAATGATGAATAGTGTGGATTCTTAATTAGCTACTACTACTGCTGGTATCACCACAGTTTCACACTGCTGGGAAGCAATGCCTCTTTACTTCTTCTCTTTCCAGAAGCAAAGCAGTTCCTACAAGCTGCATTTCAGTGGGAGATAACTTGCCATGTCGGGTACTGTCACCACTGAGCTCTCTTTCACATAGTGGAGTTAGTGTTGGACAGGAATGTGACTCAATGAGTTCCCAGAGAATGTTCTCCATGTGGCTAACTTTGGCATCTACCCTCTTGTCGATTGTCTTCCCTACAATGTCTGCCAGGTGTTCATGGGTGACAAAGGTTTCACCACCACTGGCACTGCTACTGACTGGTACATGACTCCCAGCAATCCTTGCAGAGGTACCCTTAACAGGTGGTGCAGGTAGGGCAGGAGGTCTGGACCTCACTGTGGTAGGCTGGGACTCAGATGTTGTGTTGGTGATTTTGGTGGCATTGCTAGTTGTACTCCTGTTGTCACCTGTGAGGCCCAACAGGCTTTGCCTAAGGAATTGGTACAGGTCTAAATGTTGCTGCATATAACAGTAAAAATAAATAAAGAGAACCAAAATAATGAACAAAATAACTGAATGTAACAGAAAGAAGAGCAACAAAGAGGACGGGGAGAAAGAAGTATATATGCAATGAAAAAATGAAACTGATACATAAAATGATGTGTGATATATCTGAAGGAACAGCAATTTTATCAGGGCTGTTACCATACACAAGCAAGAGGGGGACTTGAATCCACAGCCATAATCATCTGCATTCTGATATGATAGCATTAACATTGTTGAGATACTTGGACAGTCCAATGGATGCACGTAGTCTGATGCACAGTAATGGCATCTCTGAGACAAATGTACATATACATAGAAAAAAATGTTGCTCAGACATTTATTCCTCCCAGAAGTACTATAATTAAAGGAACCAAGTATATTTACAAATAGTTTATGTGACACAAGCGTTAACCATATATATATATATATATATATATATATATATATATATATATATATATATATATATATATGTGCGTGTGTGTGTGTGTGTGTGTGTGTGTGTGTGTGTAGCACAGACACATTTTTTATTAAAAATGGCAGTTACTCTAATGAAACAGGAAGGAGATACCAGAAATGAGAAATTCTATCAGAACACATATGGGAGAAGAGACTTGAACCCACAGACATCATTACCATGTGGGAGGACATCCTTAGCATCTTGATCCACCTGTCTTAGCACATGGCAGGATGCAAAAACAGACAGGCAGACACACACACACACACACACACACACACACACACACACACACACACACACACACACACACACACACACACACACACACACACACACACGCAATCATACACATCCAAAAGTCTATGTTTGAACTACGGCAGTTAACTCAGAAGTGACAGGGATGTATAAAATATATACTGTGTGAAAATGCAATAATTGAATAGATACTTAATACTAAAACCTGTCTGGTATGAAGCAAGCTCACTCACTCCAGCACTTTATTAAGTACTGTGGTCTCTTCCTGTGCAGCTGCCTATTCTCAGCAATAACATTTGAGTCTACAGAAAGTGCAAAAAGGACAGTGTATAAGATCTTTGGATGGCTTACATTGGCAGCCAGTGTGAGTAGTTAACATAAGTTGTACTTATATTGCATAGGTTGTGCCCGCTGTCTTAATTCATCTTCTCGTCAGCCTAAGGGGTCTACTTTAATTAAACGATAGCGGAATCCATTGAATACGAATCCGTTGACACATAAACAGAGAAACGCGATAACGTCAAACACGCAAAACCGTGAAATTTAAACATCGAAACCGCACTAGTCGGCCAACCCCACTGCTCGTAACATACTACCTATGCAAATACAACAACAAAAAACACATACATACACTACTAACCCTAAATTAAAGCACCAAAACCCCACTTGTAACCCTACACTAAACCCCACATACACAACTATCTATGCACTACCCTTAACCCACACCCTAACCCTAAGGTCCATAACTATTGCACACTTACCTTATGGAGCTATACCACAGATGGGCCAACTATGAAAATTCTACATTTCCGATCTCGCTATTTAGTGCGTTCGACGTTTCCATGTTTCGTTGTTTACGTGGTGACAGATTTGTATTCTACGGATTCCGCTTTCGTTTAATTAAGGTAGACCCCAGCCTACGGTGCCGCTATATTGTTGTCCCATGTCTCTATAATGGTGATGGTAATGTTCTCCCACTCATGGGATGTTAGTGGTACTAGTGACACCCTGGACTAAACTATTCTAGGCTTCAGTCCTATACCGTGGCCCTTTATAGTCCTCTTGCAGAAACTTCTGGCAATAATTCTTATGGAAGATATACAGAAATATTTTTTCTTTTCTACATACTACCTCTAAAAGGTGCACAACCCTCTCTTTTTCCTTCTATGATGTTTCACAATGAAGAATCACAGAAAAAAAAAGATGCAGAAAAGTTGCACACCAAATATTTCTCACATGTGCCAGCTGCTATACAACAATTTGCATCGATGGGCATAACAGATGGTGGGCTAGGATAATTTAGGGGCTGCATTACGATGGTTCACAATGGCACATTAAGGTGTGAAACATGGCACTGCTGTATCCCTGTATAGGTTGCTAAGAAAGGAGGCAATGCATTACTTCCATTTCTATGAGGTTATATGTGGAACTGCAAATTTTTCCCTACAGGCATCATGTGAACTGCCCACAATTAGCATGGTTTCAATCCTGGTATGTTTAATTTTGCAGGTTTCTTATGGAAGTCATAAGTCAAGGTTGCAGGGCATATCAAATATCACCAACAAGATGCCCCTGGGGAAAGTCACCTCTCGCAAAACATATAGTGGAGTCATAAAAGCTGCATGTATACCCACTGTACTGCTGACTCAGGGAATATGGCATATATGTTGCATCAAGCTCATTTCTTCTAATGGAATTCTAGAAGCTTGAACTCTAACTTCCAGAAATTTCATCATGGACCTTTTGAAAAAGTCAAGTTATACCTTCACGTTTCCCTTCCACCCCTAAAAACTCATAGACACATGTTTGCAATTGCAACCATGGTTTGGAAGGTAGATTAAGTGCTAACTGCTGTTGTGACAGCTAGCAAATGTGAATCTGCTTTATAAACGATTACAACTATTATGCTTAATGGGAAAAAAAACTGCTACTGTAATTAGGAGGGGCAAAATGTCAGACAAAAAGACTTGCAACACTAGTTTGTCATTATCCCATGTCTCCATTCTCCCCATAAAAAACTCGCAGACATGTTTGCAGTTATGACCATGTAATTTACTAATAGCCAAATGCCATCAACTTTGAATGTATATATTGTAACTGACTATATAATGTAAAACACAAACAAGCAAATGAACTTTACAATCTTATTTTTACAACTTCAAACAAATGCTTAATTCTTCAGAGATGGAATACCATAAAGCCTTCCCATCAGCCTTTACTTGTAGTTGAGCTGTTTCTAGCCAACTTGCTCTTGAAAACCTACCACTACATGGTGCAATGCCATTCCCAATATGTTATTCTTTATATTTTCTTCAGTCCAGGAAAGGGAGTAAAAGTGTAAAAGTATAAACAAGGGGCTAAGAGGCTTGCAGGCACCACCCACCAGGCTGATGCTATCTGCTTCCCCCTTATCTTTCATGGCCATGGCTCAGCAACTCTACATTCTGACCTTTATATTTGTACATATTATACTTAAGCAGCCAGATTCAACAAAGCCTACATGGTTTATTTCTACTGTGTGCATCACACTGTGCAACATACACATGGTAGCAAATTGTTTTGGATTCAGTAAGCTGCACTACATGGCGTGTAGAGCCATGCAGAAATGCACAAAGTAAACAATGTGGCATGCTAATTACAGCATAAGCAGCTGAACTGTATGCTAATCAATCAATCCAAGATGGAGGAGCTATTCACAAGTTATAAAGCAACCATATAGACTCACTGTTGGTTTTCCCTGCAAATTCCAAAACCTATTGGAATACAGCCACTGAATGGAGTCTGCACAGAAACAATGTTATGGGCTATTGTTGGTTTAATTCATGTGAATATGCAACAGGCTGAAGTCTATGCTGCTGCTACTGCCTGTAGACCTAGGCCAAGAAGGAGAACAGTTTTCAGACCCCGGCTAACTTATCACAATCTATACGATGCAGAAATTGTTGAGCACTACAGGGTAGATACAGCCACACTGCAGGAACTCTGCAACCTCTGTCGTCCTCAGCTTAGAGCCAGAGCAAACTGAGGGGAACCCATCCTGGTGGAGACAAAGGTATGTGTAGTACTTAGAATTTTAGCTACAGGTACCTTTCAGAGATCAACATGGGACATGCTGGGGGTGTCACAGACATCAGCATCCAGGATCCTCCATTAATTCCTGAATGCTATGCTCCAACATGCCAGTGACCAAATATAGTTTCTCTGTACTCTTGAGAACAGGGCCAGAAATATACAGGAGTTCTGCCATGTAGCACACTACCCTGAAGTACTGGGTGCCATAGATAGCATGCATGTAGAAATTAAGGCACCATCTGGGGATCAGGAAGGCTCTACATAAATAGAAAGGGCTTCCACTCTATTAACTGCCAAGTCATGTGTAATGCCAAAGGAATCATCTTGAACATGTGTGCTAGCAACACACACAGTTTCCATGACTAAGATATCTGTCACACCTTCCAACTCTATCAGATGTTCACTAGGGGGCTATCTCACAGGGTCATTTATTGGAGGATGCAGATTATTCACTGGAATCATAGCTAATGATGCCCATCGGAAATGCACATACACCTGCTGAAGAATGTCATAATGAGGCACACACTTAAACCAGAAATGTCATAGAGCATGTGTTTGGGCTGCTGAAGTTGCTGTTCTGGTGCCTAGATATATCTGGAGGAACCCTGCATTACAATCCATGTACATGTACTGAAATGTGCCATGCTACACAACATCATCCTGAGGAAACAGCTTCAGCAGAATGAAGAAGGGGAAGGATCACACATCCCACTACCAATGACAAGTTCACTATAGTCACATGCAGGTCAGGAGTCAGAGGTGGGAGCTAGAAGCTGCAGTGGGTGTAGGCAGATATAGGCATGCTCAATATGCCCTGGCATTGGCTAAGAGACAGCACACAGCACACTCACTCAGCACCTAAGAGGTTAAAACCTTCCTCCTATGCACATACATATAGTAACATTGATGCCAGGCAATGCTCATAGCCTTTACCTACCTATGTAATAGCTGTCTACTGCTACCATCAGACAGACTCAGTCCTGAACTAAAAGTGTTGCGACTTCTGGATTTACAAGGTAAGTGTTGAACCTGGAGTGTATTGTGTAATAATATGAATGACTGGCATATCCTCACAAGTTGTTACTTGGTAATGTAAGCAAGTAAAAGGTGGGTGATTTGTACATAAATGACCTTAACATGTGACAGCAAGGACTTACTTGACATATGTATATGTGCGCATTATTAAGTAGTAAACCTCAGGCATCAAAGATTCACACAGTCATACCTCTCAAAAGTACTAATGGTCACTACATGCCCTCAGTTTAGCACCATACATTGGTACTGGAAAATCATTAAAGAGAGAAGTTAGAAAGTAATGAAGACATATTTCATTTTCAGACTTCACAACCCTCACAAGATCATTAACAATACTGATTCAAAAAAAGTGTGTTGCTATCAACTGTCAAAGGTAAAATTAACAATTCAACATCACAACTGCAGCTATGCTAAGCACTAAGTCAGCTATGCACCCAGAGCATCAGACACAAAGCTTATGTATTCCAGAATGCAAAAGATAGCAAACAGGGATATGGTACAGTTATCAACACTTGCACAGGGTGCTTTTTGGGGTGGCAGGAAGCCTGGGCTGATAGAAAAGGTCAGTAAGCGTGTGTGAGTAAGAAAGTGAAGCAGGCAGGCATTCGGATAAAGTAACAAATGGCCAGTGAAACAAAATGAGTTTTAAGCTTCATGGCTGAACCATATAACTGTTTTGTGTGTGTGTGTGTGTGTGTGTTTGTGTGTGTGTGTGTGTGTGTGTGTGTGTGTGTGTGTGTGTGTGTCTGTATGGGTCCTCCAGGTGAAATCGGTGTGTGAGTGTCTGCATAAACACAGCCGAGCTCTGTGGCAGCACTATGTCTTGGTATGTCAGACAGGTGTGATCCATACATGGTAGAGGTGGCAGTACATATTTGTCATACCCAACCATGAGAACTGGCTCTGCCAGGAGTTGCACTGGCACATCCACAATCATGGTCAGATGCACTGCTGCTACCTGAATTTGACTGATGTCTGCTGGGTGAGCTTCCCTCATGAGAATGCCCATGACCATGGCCCCATGGCTTGTCATGTCTGTGTGTGGACAGCTCAACAACTGATGGGGCAGTGGGAGTACTGCCACTATGGGAGCGTGATCAGGCACAACCACATTGTTAACAGCAAATGATGTGGCTGACCTATGTTCACGAGGATGCCACCCCCTCTCAGAAGATGTTCCATCACAGACACTGCCTGTTCCAACATGCCATTCATCCAATCCATTGAATCGGAAACATGGTGGAGGCAGTCACGCATATCAGCCTGTGCCGCATCTACAACCCTAAGCATTTCTCTGGAGGACATATGGGAATGTGCTTGCGCCTCCATGATGGCCATAAACATACGCTGAGTGGCACTGGAGGAGACACCTGTGTCAGGAGGTGGATGGATAGCAGGTCTTCTCCAAACACCCGTAGCAACCCTCCTGCATGGCACCTCATCCACACTTTGGCTATGGCCAGAGTCAACAGGATCTTAAGCCACAGTAGCCATACCTGATTGATTGTCTCACTCTCCACCTGTCCAATATCTGAGGGCTCACTGGAATGGGTAGCCGTAAGCCTACTGGCAGTGTCTGATGGAATTACAGGGGGTGGCTGTCTGGCAACCTCAGTATCAGATTCAACTAACCTCTACACTCACTGACTGTGCCTCTGTTTGGCCACTATCATCATCAGAGTCTGTTGATATTCTGACATCAGGTGGTAGAAGTTCCACACATCCACTGTCAGGAACACTTGTGATAATAAGCAACAAACCAATGTGATAAAATGCAGCAAACCAAGAAAAAAATTAATACCTACACTACTATAGTCAAATATATGCTAACAAACTAATAGGGTTGTTACTACTACAGACAGTACAGCAGTACACACAACAGTCCTGACACCAACATCACACAATAAATATTTCTTTGAACTGCTCATCGGTACTGACATAAAAATGTTTGGTTTACCATGTGCAGATGATAGTCTGTTCCCTCTGCTGGATAGTCCTGGAAGAAACTAAGGCAAAGGTAAGGACAACAACATCACAATTAACAGTACACAGGGAGTAAACCTTTTCCCCTTTATATGCCCATTAACTTTACTTTCAACAAATCTTGGATGACAAGTCCAAGCTAAGCCCTATGTGTAATTAATCAGAATGTGCTGTTAACTGTAGAAGTCTACAATCCCCCAACCAATTTATTTTTAAACAAACCTAACACATTGATGTAAATATTTTACTGCACAAGAGTATTTAACAATGGAGATACATAAGCCTACCTGGAAGCTCCTTCTGGGACATACTTGCTGTCCCTGAAACAGTAGCACCAATGTCAAGGACAGTGGACAGGAACTCTTCATTTGCTTTTAGTGGTAGCACTGTAGCAGGTCCCTCCAGTCCCCATCGGATCACAGGCCACTGCAGTTGCTGTCCTCCATGCAGATGAGATCATGTCAGTGGCCCTATGGTGCATCTCATCATATATCCTGCTGTAGCCTCCTACTGCATGCACATCTGCAACTATCTGCTGCCAAATTTGCATTCTGCCTAACATATTTCCATGTCCTCTCTCAAGCAGAAAGGCACCAAGTTGCCTAAGAGCTTCCACAATGACCTGATTCTCAGGGACATTGAATGGTGTTTTTTGGGGACTGAGACACCTGGATGCCATAGTCATAGGTGTCCTAAATCACAACAGAATGATAATACACATAAGTATTGCATAACTAAAAATACATGCTCCCAGATAAAACAGAAAAGGTAGCATTTTAGTATTACCGGAGAAACATAAAATGGTCTAGCTATTTGAAATATGAATAAGAATTGTGTGGTTGTAACATATTACATTCACATACAAAGCAATGTTGGATGCAAAACAATGAAGAATAATGATAGCAACATATGCTTGTTTGTGCCAAAAGAAAAATGCAGCTTTTTCTCCCACTAACAAAAGAAGAGGAAAATGACACATTTTGCTAAGAAACCATCAGTGAAATGCTAAAAGTGCTATCAAATGAACTGTCCCTAAAACATGTGTACAGGTTTAATGCATAACATTTCATTTTAAGCTCTTGCTAATCATGTATACCTGTGAACCCCCCTGACAAACATGCCCATGTCATCAGTACACTTCTAAGTAATGCATACAGATAACAGTAATATTTGCTAATTAATATACTTATATAAATATGGCACATATTTTCCTTCATAGGAGCTTAGGGGAATTTACTAGGCTATTGAACCAGAGGTCATTTCAAGCCTAGTCATTTCTTTTCAATGTAATACCATAGAAACTCTAGTCAATACTCAGGATTGTATTTAGTAATGACTGCTATTGTTTATGAGGGTTGTAAGTGCTATCACTGGTAAGAATTTAGGGTGTCTCATCTGCTCGTCCATATTCCTTTTGAACAGTGTCATAGAGGTGCTCTGTTTCACATGAATTGGTAGCTTATTCCAAAGATGCAGCACTCACTGGGAGACAAATCTGTCCCTCCAGCATGTCCTATTCAGCATCTGCAGTATATAGCTGAGAAATGCAAGCATACATTCTAAAGTTTAGTAGCCTTCTGTGCAGATATTTCCCAAAGTAATAGCCTGCTCTGTGTTCTCTACATAAACAACACTCATCATCTTCAGGTTCTCTAGCTACATGATTGCCTTTTTATGGTGTAGATTCAGGGCTGTTAACATGGTGAAGATGCAAATGAGGTGTGAACTCATTAGAATTGCTGAATCCCAAACTTTTGGCTCTGTGTAGCAGATATAAACAGTGCATGTACTCCCTCAGTGTTTGCTGCTAATGGATTGCAACTTTGAATGATTACTGGTAGGGAGAAGGAAAACACAACAGTAATGCAGACTGCCCTATCTCCAGTGGGTGTGTCAGGTTAGACTTACAAAGTGAATATAAGTAATTTTATTAAGGTTGAAGAAGTAAGAAACTAGCACACAATGCACAGGTTCTGTTCATTACTATCTAATCTTCCCTTCATTTGTTGACAACTACATATTATTGCCATTTAATATTCTCACACACTTTAAGGACAAGGATATAGAATGCCTTACAGACTGCATGTCTCAGATTACTGGTCAGATGGACATTGAGCAACAAACACAGAGAGGTAAAACAGAGCTGCATTTTTGCAAGCAATAGTCATAAATGGTTGTGTGATCACTCAGTGCACTACATCCGAAATTATACATGTACAAATAACTGTTACGTAGTTTCTTAGTACTGTGGATAATGTTGCAATTGGTTGTATGCAGAATGCTTTCAGTTCCCTGGTGTAATGCTGTTTGTGTGCAAAGAGGGATAAGGCACACTTACAGTGTTCTGAAGCTTCATTGGAGTGAGAGTTCAAATCTAGACATATGTAGAAATATTTCATGTGTACTAACAAACATTTTCCAGTGTTTATATCATAGATTGGTTTTCATAATTTCAACTACTTTTCTTTTTTATTTTAATATTTTTTTGGACATTGCTTGTGTGGTGTGTAGTTTAGCTCAAACAAGGGAAACAGAGAAAATAAATGTCAGATTTGACTGTGCTTATCTCATTTGCACAACACTTAGCAGTACACAGACTAGACTAGTGTCCCACATAGGAAGCAAACAAAACACCTGCAGACAAGGAGTTTGTAAAAGTGCAAAGGGAAAAAAAGAATACATTGTTGCAATTTTTGCTTTTCATCATGCAATGCCATGTTGTGTAGCAGTTAGTAAGGTTTCCCCAACAGCTGCAGACAGGGAACAGACAGAAAACAGTTGAAAATGGATACATTCAATTAACTCTGTTGGGCACTATGCTTTAACATGCAGTGGTTAGCACAGAGAACTTAAAAATGAGTAGGAAATTATGGAAATATCATCTAACTAGTCTTGTGGGAGCAGGTGTAACTGTAGGGCTGGAGTACAGATGGTCCTGGGTTCTAGTACAGGGTGTGCAACCAATTTTGTACTGTTGTGACAGTGCAGTTTATAACAATTAACTGTAAAATAGAGAAGTGTTATTGCACCATTATTGTGGCAACAGGTGTAAGTGTAGGAGTGCCATACACATGGTCCTGGGTTCTAATACAGGACATTCCAGACATTTTTACTTTTTACTGTTGTTCCATTTCCCATTATATTCACTCTTTATTATAACAATTTAGAAAGTGGAGCTTATATGAATTATATGTACAAGGGATAAAGGCACCCTTAAGTGTGTTTTCAGATGTATGACTAGGGGTATCCTGTCTACTATATTTCAGTAAGTATAATTTTGCTATCTGGACTTGTATTGCCTTCACAATTAAATAAGACACATACACAACTAGATCTGTATACAAGAAGCTTGTCAAGTCACCCAAATACATGTATAACACCTCAAACTGTCAGATGTATTTATGAATGATCCCTGCCAATGTCTTAGCAGCACTTCTGTGGCAAAATATGGAAAATCAATGCTGTGGAAGAAAATGTTTTGTCTCTTATGCCTAAGTTTGAATTCCACACTTTAAAAATACATTTTATCATTGTATAAAGCCCAAAACAAATGTGACAGGTCATGATATTTATGCTCCCAGTGAATATCTGCAAACTTAACTCACCTAACAGTTACTTTCCATCTTTTCAATAAACATTTCCAAGCTACATCACCAGACTCACCCTCAAACTAAGGTCAAGTGTCATATTACCTTTCCTATTTTAAATATTTATGTCATCCCTGCTTGCCACTGCTGTGCTCTGGTTAACATCGTGCAAAAGTGGTTGGCATCATTGCTCGATTTTATGCACTACCAATAACTGGAATTGGTGGAGAAAGCATAATTTTCTATTGCTGTAGGTCAGGCATTAGACATGGCTGGAATTAGTGGGGAAGCTCTCCAATTTAGGGCACAGAGGTGGGGTGACCAGAAGTCCAGAATATTTATTGGACTCATAGTAAAGCACCACAGCCAAGGGCCTCTGCATGGGAACTATTCTGGTTCTCAGTATAAGTCTGAGGCATGGAGTAGTTTGGCTCAGGCTGTATCCATTGCAAATGGCATCCCACACACTGGAGAACAGTGTAAGCATCATTTTAATGACCTACAGAGGTGTAACAGGTCTAGCCTCTGGTTGAATGAATTTGAGACTGCAGGCTTCCCTCAGCTGTGTAAGTATGACAATAGGAGAGTATTTGTAATACTTAGAAAGCTAAATATAGGCAAGACTGGTATGCATAACTATCTTCTGTTCTTTTATGTTATTTTCCCAGCTAATAGAATCATAGGATCATAGAAAGTAATTAGGCTAATGGCCCTAGGGTCCTTACAAGCCTAGCCAAGTTCTACCCTTATTTCCATGGTCTGCAGCTATTTCCCCTGTCCAAGAGGGACACAGGTGGATCCCCTGGGGTGAATTTATGGTTACTCATCCAGTCATCCAGATTGCATTTGAAGAGGGCCAATGAAGTGCTCTGTATGACATGAAGTGGGAGTCTGTTCCAAAGGTGTGGTAACCTCTGGGAGACAAATCTGTCCCTCCAGCAGGTTCTGTTAATGTCACATACCAGGTTAAGGTCTTTAGAGTGAGTAGCCTGTGTACCATTTGACTTGCAGATATGCAGCATTTCCAATAAAGCAGGCTCAGAGATTGCCTTGTATGCAAGGCAGAGACTGGCTCTGAGTAGTCTGTATGAATCAGAATAAATTGACAGTGTTTTCAGACTATCCAGATAGGACAAATGCATAAGCTCTTGAATTTTCCTTGTGAGGAGCATTTGTGGTCTCTCCAATTGCTGCAGGTGCTTGGAAAGGTACATACTAAAATGGGCATTGTACTCAATTATTAGCCTGATGAGGGAAAAGTACAGGGAGGCTATAACTTCTTTTTTCTGGAGGTAATGCCCTTACTTATGAGATGAGCAATACAGAAATCCCTTCTTGCCACTGTGGAGACATGGTAATCAAAGATAAGGTTGGTGTCAACCTGTGTGCCCAGGTCTCTCACCACTGAGTGCATAGAGTGTTACTATTGATGTGTTAGTTAGCAGGAGCATCGCTCCTACCAAAAGGGATGATAATACTTTTTTTGCATTGAGTTTAAGACCATGGCTTTGGCACCAATCATTTGTTTGTGCAATACCCTCTTGTAGGATGTTGACATCATTTGGAGATTCTATGACTGCTCCCAGTTTGCAGTCATCAACAAACAAGGGTCTCTCCCTCTTACTCTTCCACATCAATATCTTTCTCTTATTGTAAATCCTGTAAACAGTAGTTGTCCACCAGACAGGTTTGCTCTTCCTTCAGTAGCTTGTTTTGGTCCTATCAGGTACGGCCAAGTCAATGCAATTATACGTGTGTTTGTATAAAGCACTGATGTAAAACTTGGAATAGTTGCCAGTTTCGTCTGAGAAGGGAGGTGCAGTGAAGCTCTTTATACCATCATGTAAGAGGTTATAATATGCTTTGGAGTAGTTTTTTAGTTTAGTTGCTGCTGGGGGGGGGGGTTCAGGTGTGATTGTTACTTCAACTGAGACTGCTTTCTTGTCAGATCTCACCAGGGAAGACCTCACAGTGGGGGTGCTACAGTGATGCCCTTTATTGATAAGTACCAGATCCAGGATGTTGGCACCCCTTGTGAGGGTGTCAACCAGCTGGTCCAAGGAATTGAAGTTAACAAAGTTGAGGAACCTTTGGACAAGTGAGATTGAGCACGAGTAATTCACCCAGTCAAGGGATGGGTAGTTAAAGTAGGCCAAAACCATGGTGTTTGGATGTATTTATAGAATCAAGTAGGTCCAAATAAGCAGACTGGGTGTCCTGATTCATGGAGAGGATCCTGTAGCTGACAATGACTTGAATAGGTATCCTACCAACAGTTAATTGCACCTGAAGTGTCTCCAGAGAGTCATACTGTTTAACCAATCTGGAGGTGTATTTATCTTTAATGAATATTGATACACCACTTCCTTTTGTTTTCACTTCTTCAGTTTGTGGTCTGAAAGTTTGGAAGGAGGTATAACTAGATACAGCTGTGGTGCATTCCACAGACTGCAGTTTCATGCCTACATAGAGATCAATTGATGTGCTCATGCTGCTCAAATGGAGAGACTGAAGAAAGTGGTATGTATGCGGCACAAGAGAAGTATTATTGTAGCTTTAAAAGTTAAAGATAGATTTTTTTTTTATACAGTTGAGAAAATTGAGCTTGCATATCCTAACTGTAAAAGCAAGAATGCATGCATTAGTCTGTAGCGCAAACCAACTTTAAGAGTTAAATATAAGACTGTAGTCAGAGGTTTGAGGTTCAAATACCACAAATCACAACTATACAGTACTACATTCCTTCATAATATACTTTAAATTAAATTTTATAAGTGGCATAGATGCCCTGCTGGTAACTGTAATCTATATAACTGGAACACACATATGTGCAATATATGCACATTTCAAGGATTGCTTTCATTAATCTGTAGGTATAATGTGTATTTGTTAGAACATATATTTAAATGTAATACTTCAGATAAAATATCTGTATAATTGAGTTAATACATTGTATGTTACATATGATGGTACTAATTTTATCACTTTTTTTCCTCTCAGCCTAACACTTATCCCTCTTTTTTATTTTCTATTATGTGTTGTCAAACTGTCTCCATGTCATCTATGTGTACCAAATCACTAAATGCTACACAGCACAGCAAGATAGGCCAGCCCCAGTGGGTCAGCCTGCTCCCACTCCACCAGCTCCAGCACCAATGCCCAGCACATCTAGGTCCCAACTTGGCAGCACTGCCTGTACTGCTCCTGCACTACCTTCGCCCGCAGGTAGTACTGCCCCGGAAGCTGGTGCAGTGGTACCCTCTGTGAGCAGTGGTGGAGATGTGGATTTTGTCATCCAATGGGAGATGCCAGGGTTAGTGGGTAGGGTTGTGCACCGCACCATTGGTGTATGCCTATGCCAGCTAGAGAGGCTGCTCTAGAGGAGAAGATGTTAAGTACACCATCTGCCAGTGGAGTAAGGGGACAGTGATGATAGTCCAGTGGGAGAGGACTCGATTCTCACTGTCTCCATGTTTGATGGGCATGAGCATGTGTTTTCCCCTCCCTCACCCCAATCATGATGTCCCTCACTGTCCCTGTGTTATGTCTTGTTTGTTTCCATTTGCTTCCTCACCTACTCAACTTACCTAACGCAGAAATATCTATGTCCGTCACCCAGCATTCCTCTCTTACTAAACAAAAAAATAAAAAAATGGGCACGTCCCACACAAAAAAATATATATCCCATACATAGCTGTCCATTTCACACATGTGTCATCTTTCATCTTGACATATTTGATTTTGTCCATTTGGCTATACAACATGATTACATTGTTGTCACCCTCTCTGAAGAGGTGACAGTCCAAATTCAGTAAATATTCAGTAAATATTCCACACATATTATAATTTTTAATGTTAAAAAAATGGATAACTGTAGTTCTTTCCTTCCTCCCTTCTGAACATTGCTGTATTACTTTCTCCTTGTTCTTCCCTCTGCTTGCTTCCCATTTCACCTCTTTCCTATCTCCCCAATTTTAACACCTATAATCTGGTCAAAAAGTAGAATTACACACAACACACATAAGTACCAGAATAAGCAATGGATCCCTTCACTTTTTGGCCTCTGTGTTTGAGTGGAGTTTGGCATTGTGCACCAATGCCAAGTGACAGCGAATGGCTTTGCAGTGCTGCAGTTACCTTTGTACAATGCCGTTTAACCCCACTGCACTATGCCAACACATAGCAACACATGCACTATAAAGAATAATGTATTTACATTATCATTGTTTATTTAAAAGTATTAGATACACCTGGATTCAAACCCAGTATCATTTGTAATCAAAAGTAAATGTGTTAAGGCATTTACACCTGCTGCCACAGATTCAGCTCAGCTGCAGCTCTGTTTCATAGCTTCAGTACCAACTGCCAGACTTTTAAAACAATTATTACATAAAACTATGCATTTATATTATTTCAAGACATATTACATACATAAGTACAAATAATAATACACACATGTGTACATATAAAGTGCATATTAATACACATATAGACACACACACATATATATACACACACACACACACACACACACACACACACACACACACACACACACACACACACACACACACACACACTCTCTCACTCTCACCTACCATATTAAATATATTTAAGGAAAATATTATATTATATTTTATTTAAAAGGTTCCTTTAAGTATTGATTGTTAATTAGTGTGGTAGGTAGGCTGAAGCATGTAACTTATTTGTATCTCCTATTTAAATACTGAATACATTTAATTGATTTGTACTGATGAAGGGTGTAGACCTGAAAGCTTTGCAATAAAGTGTTTGGTGTGTTTTAGAGTTATTTATCTACATCCCTCATGGACAGGGGCAATCAGTGTTGATCAGTGAATACCTCTGTTAACAATGAACATCTAACTATGCTCGATAAGGGTACTTGGGTTTTTACATGGCTAGTATTGTAAAGGCCCTAGAGCCATTAGCCTAGTAAACTCCTATAAACTTATGAAGCTATGAACCTATGCAGGCCTCCCAACATCATTTCTACTATATCCAGTGTGTTTTTATCCACTATAAGTTGTCCTGCAGCCTTGTAAAAGTCATACTTGTGCCTTGGTGCTTGTGTAAAGTACTGAGCTCTGTAGTCTGTGTACTTAGGTAGGGGTTCTCCCTGTAGTCAAGTGTGTGGGTGTGTGTGTTTGTGTGTGCATGTGTGTGCGTGGGTGTGGGTGGGTGTGGGTGGGTGTGGGTGTGTGTGGGTGTGTGTGGGTGTGTGTGTGTCTGTGTGTGTCTGTGTGTGTCTGTGTGTGTCTAGCCAGAAGAGCATAAGTGTGTATCCTACAGTTACCACTCCAGTCCCATGAAATGGCAGTCTTTTGACACTTGCACATGCTTATACATCCATTTCATGGAGGCCTCCCAACATCTTCTCTCCTACATGCACTGTTGATGTCATCCACTATAAGTTATCCTGCAGCCTCGTAAAAGTCTGACTTGTGCCGTGGTGCTTGTGTAAATTATTGAGCTCTGTAGTCTGTTCACCTAGATAGGTAGGATTTTTCCTCTCATTGCAGTTAACTGTGGAGTGTGTGTCTGTGTGTGTGTGTGTGTGTGTGTGTGTGTGTGTGTGTGTGTGTGTGTGTGTGTGTGTGTGTGTGTGTGTTTGTGTGTTTGGGCACTTACTTGACACTAGAGAGAGTCTTTTACACTAGCATGTGGGACTCTGTTATAAACCATATTCGCCTCATCAGACACTGCTGATGTCATCAGCTATAAATTGTCTGAGACAGTTAAAGTCAGACTTGTTCCATGGTGCTTGCATACAGTGCTGAGTTCTGTAGTCTGTGTACTTAGAAAGGTGTGTGTGTGTGTGTGTGTGTGTGTTTATGCTATTGTCTGACATTTGAAAGAGCCTTTTACACAAGCATGTGGGACAGTTCTAACCATATTCTCCTCACCAGATACTGCTGATATCATCAGTTCAGACTTGAGCTGTGGCACTTGCCTTAAATACAGAGTTCTGTAGTTGGTGTGCTTAGGTAAGGATTTTGTTCTCACTGTAATCAAATGGGATGTGTGTGTTTGTGCACTTGCTTGACATTAGAAAAAGCCTTTTTCACCAGCATGTGGGACACTGTTATAACTGTATTCTCCTCACCAGACACGGCTGATGTCATCAGATATAAAATGTTGTCTGAAACAGTTCGAGTCAGACTTTAGCTGTGGTATCTGCCTTAAATACAGCATTCTGTAGTCAGTGTACCTAGGTAGGTAGGAGTTTTATTCTCACTGCAGTCAACCGGTGTGTGTTTGTGTATGTGTGTGTGTGTGTGTGTGTGTGTGTATGTGTGTGTGTGTGTGTGTGTGTGTGTGTGTGTGTGTGTGTGTGTGTGTGTGTGTTTGTGCACTTGCTTGACAACATAAAGAGCCTTTTACAGCAGCATGCAGGACACTTTTATTGCAGTTTTCTTAAATACAGCATTCTGTAGTCAGTGCACCTAGATAGGTAGGGGTTTTGTTCTCACTGCAGTCAACCAGTGTTATACCTTTCAGCTGTACAGATTTCACAGAATGTCCAGATTTTTGCTCATATTTTTGGCGTGTTCCTCCTAAATTCTGTACTTTTCTGGCAAATAGCTGAGGATTTAAGTCATTTAATGGCAAACATTTGAGTTTAAGACTCCACATCCTTCAGAAAATTCATGCTAATGCAAAACCTATTATTCATAGGTTCATAGGTGTGCTCTAGGGTAATGGCCCTGAAGCCTTTACAAGCCTAGCCCATAGAATTAACCTGGCATCATACCACTCAACCTTAGTTCCCAGTGCCTCTGTCGAGTAGAGCCACTGGAGTGATCCTCGGGGTGAATTTTCTATTTTCCATCCACTCATCAAGACTTTTCTTGAAGAGGGCCATCGAGGTGCTCGGTTTGACATGTATGGGAAGTCTATTCCTTAGCGTGGGCAGTCACTGTGTTATGAACCTGTCCCTCCGGCACATTCTGTTGATTGTGGTCATGAGGTTGAGGTCTCTGGAGCATGTAGTGTGGAGGGATTGGGATTTCTTTAGATGTAGCATTTCTAACAGAGCTGGGTCAGATATGGCTTTGTAAGTCAAGCAGAGTTTGCCTCTAAGTAGGTGATATGAGACAGAGAATAGTTGGAGGTTTTTGAGTCTGTCCATATGGGACAAATGTTTAAGGTCTAGGATCCTCTTTGTGAGGTACTCTTGTGGCCTCTTCAGTTGTTGTAGGTGAGGTACATGCCAAATGAGGCATTGTACTCAATGATTGGCCTAATGAGGGAAGAGTAGATAGAGGCAATGACATCTTTCTTCCTGGATGCAAAACCCTTAGTAATGAGATGTGCCACATAGAAGGACTTTCTGACTACAGTGGCAATGTGGTGGTCAAAAGAGAGGTTGCCGTCAACCTGTGTTCCCAGATCTCTCATAACACCTTCTGTGTTCAGTGGACTACCATCGATGTGGTAATTCATAGGAACTGGGTTTTTCACAAAGGGGATAACAACACATTTTTTTGCATTGAGCTTAAGGCCATGGTTCTGACACAAGTCGTTGGTCTCAGTGAGACCTTTCTGTAGGATGACAACATCACTTGTGGAGTTAATAATAGCTCTCAATTTGCAATTGTCTGTGAACTTTGTCAGCCAGAGTCACTTCATGTTGGCCTGGACTTCAAAGAAGTAGATACTTAACAGGAGAGGACCCAGGACCAAACCCTGTGGGATTCCACTCATGACTGGTCAGCAGTCTGACTTGGAGTCAGCTACTTTCACATGGTGGGTTCTATCTGTGAGCTAGTTTACAACCCACCTGGTGATATAGGGGTTGATGCTAAGCTTAGTTAGTTTTTTCTATGATTCCTGAGTGGGGAATGGTATCAAAGGCCTTGGCCAGATCAAGATAGGCTGAATGAACCACCTTGCCTTCATACACAGCTCTGGTGACTGACTCAAAGAAGTTGATCAAGTTGAGCAGGCATGATCTCCCCTTCACAAAACCAAACTGTGTGGGATCCAGAGTTTGGAGATTCTCTATATCCTTGTATATCAGACTCATCAGGCTAATGGGGTGATAGTTCCCAGGGTCTGTAATCCCTCCTCCCTTGTGGAGAGGGATGACTGTAGCAGTGTGCCATTCAGTAGAGACAAAGCCTGAGGTGAGGCTGTGACTGAACAGGGCACACAGGTGAGGTACCAGTTAACTCTGTAGTTCATGTAGAACACAGCCAGGGATATTGCCATGTCCCATAGAAGCTGTATTCTTGGCCTTGGACAGTGCTGTTTTAACCTGTGCAACAGTAATACTGGGTGCCTGGCAATCTACCGGTATTGTGATTGGTCCTTTGTGGGGGAGAGAGGGGTAAAGTTGGCACTGAATCTGTCAGCCAGTATATTGGCAATATCTGTTGTCTCAGTATTGGAGGAATCATTGTGCAGTAGCTCAGAGCAAATCTGGGTATTGCAGTGGAAATTCTTTACATAACTATAGAAGGCATTGTGGGTATCTTTACTATCTGCTGCAATTTTGTTTTCATAGCTAGCTTTAGAGGATTTGATGAAGAATCTCAACTTTTTGTTGAGGCTGATAAGGGAGTTTTTCCATTCTTTGGACTTCACCTTATTCCGCTTCAGTTTTCTCCTTCTGTTGTAAAGTTTATTTATGGCAGGGGACCACCAGATTGGCTTCCTTTTTTGGAGGAGAGTGTCTTGGTTATGTTGGGTATGGCGAGATGCATGCATTTGTGTACGTGTTCGTACAGTGCATTGGTGTATGATTCAGTGGTCATGCAACTATTCTCCATTTGCATGGGTGCCATGAAGTTAGCCGTCTCTGTTTTTAGGAGCCCAAAGTTAGCTTTGGAAAAGTTTTTCATGATGATTACCTTTGCGGTGGGGGGATGTGGATTTCCAAGGTGATTAGTTTATGGTCAGATTTAACCAGGGAGGAGTTGACTATTGGTGTAGAGCAATGGTCACCCATGTTAGTAATGACCAAGTCAAGGATGTTGCTACCTCTAGTGGGAGTATGAACTAGCTGGTCCAGGGCATTGAAATTAATGAATTCCAGGAAATGTTAAGCAAGTGTATTGGTACATGAGTAATTTTTCCAGTTAATGCAGGGGTAGTTAAAGTCGCCCAGTATGAGAGTGTTAGGTTAGACCCTAATGTTCTCCAGTGTGCTTAGGAACATGGGGTGTGAGTCTTGGGACATGGTTGAGAACCTATAGCAGGCTATGACCTGAATCGCTGTCTTCCCCAATGTTAGCTGCACCTGAAGTATCTCTGATGTGTTATGTTGGGCCACTAGTCTGAAGGTGTGCACATCCTTTATGAATATAGAAACACCACCACCTTTGGAGCTTTGATCCAAGTTCTGCGGCCAAAAGGTGTGGAATGAGTTATAGCCTGGTAGTGCAAGGGTGCTATCTGCTGCCTTGAAACAGGTCTCTCTTACAGCACAAATGTCGATGTTCTCCATTTTAAGGAGTGCTTTGAGAGAGTGCATTTTGAGATTTAGACTTTTAGCATTGAGCAGCAGGATGCTCAGATTGCATTTGTTTGCAGCTGTTATGGTGGTAATTTGGTCTTTGGAGCACCACCCAAAAAAGGCACTATAGGCAATATTTAAAATCTGTCCCTATTTGTCCCCCCATCATTTTAGGCTTTGTCCAGATTTTTTGCACTAAGAGGTTGAGAGGTATGACCGGTGTGTGTGTGTGTGTGTGTGTGTGTGTGTGTGTGTGTGTGTGTGTGTGTGTGTGTGTGTGTGTGTGTGTGTGTGCACTTGCTTGACATCAGAGAGAGCCTTTTACAGCAGCATGTGGGACAATGTTATTACCATATTCTCCTCACCAGACACTGCTGATGTCATCAGCTTTAAAGTTGAGTCTGTGAAAGTCTAAGACAGACTTGAGTTGTGGCACTTGCTTTAAATATGGAGTTCTGTAGTTGGTGTACTAGATAGGTAGGGATTTGATTCTCACTGCAGTAAACTGGGGTGTGTGTGTCTGTGCTCTTGCTTTACATCAAAGAGAGCTTTTTATAAAGTGTTGTCTGAGACAGTATAAGTCAGATGTGAACTGTGAAGCTTGCCTTAAATACAAAGTTTGATAATTGGTGTACTTAGATAGGTAGGGATTTTGTTCTCACTGCAGTCAACTGGTGTGTGTGTGTGTGTGTGTGTGTGTGTGTGTGTGTGTGTGTGTGTGTGTGTGTGTGTGTGTGTGTGTATTTATGCATTTGCTTGACATTACAGAGAGCCTTTTACATCAGCATGTGGGACACTGTTATTACCATAATCTCCTTACCAGACATGGCTGATGTCATCAGTTATATCTGATTTGTGGATGTGCACTATTCTCACCAGGGCAGGATCATAGACTGGCTTGGAGGCCAGACAGAAGACACTGCATTTCTTTGATCCAGATTACAGTAACGTGGTTTTCATTCTATTCACATACATTATAGCATGGTTTGTAGGCCTTGTGTTTTCTTGGTGAGAAAAGCCTGTGGTCTCTCCAGCTGCTACATGTGTCTGTTGAGGTATATGGCAAAGAGAGCATTATACTGTATTAGAGTTCTGATGAGGTTCATGTACAGTGCTGTCATATAATTCTCAGATCTGAATATGATGGCGTGACTTATGATGTGCGCAACATAGGCTTTCCATACCAGTTTGGACATTTGGTGGTCAAAGCTCCGATTACTATATATATGTGCTCCCAGTGGTTCCATCACTTGGTTTCACATAGTGGGACTGTCATCAATGGTGTAACTAGCAGGGAATTCCACTTTGTAGAAAGACAAAATAAAGACACATGTTTGCATTTATTTGTAGACTGTGTGGCTTTGTCACCCATCCTTTGTCTGTGCTAGCCCCTCCTGTAGTATGTTATCATCATAGATGGACTCAATTGCTCCCAGTATGCAAGAATCAGCAAACATGGTAAGTCAAAGGCCATATACTTTAGCCTGAACTGTGGAAAAATAGATTCCAAACAGTAAAAGGCCAAGCACATATCCCTGGGGTACGCCAGAGGTGACAGCGCTACTAGTACAGGTTGATTCACCACCTTTCACAGTATGTTCTGTAAGTGAGCCAATCAGTTACTCATCTACTGACGTAAGTGTTAATCTCCAGCTGGGAAAGTTTCTCAATGATACCTGCATGGGGGATTGTGTCCAAACCCTAGGCCAAATCAGGATAGCCATAATGCACAGTCTTACCCTCATCCAGGCTTATCATACAGAATCAATGGGTTTGACAAGATCACAGATTGCCTATTGCGTGACTAGGTACATACATCTTCCTGATATGGTTGAATACACACTTCAACCCACTCTTCTCACAGACTATGTTCCTGTAGAAGGGTATACATCAACATGCATCCATGTGAGTTGGGGGACAGCACCTGAAGGATGCATGTGTAGACACATCCTGACTCTCCTCATCTGTGAGGTAGACCAACATGTCATCATGGACCTTTTACTAAATGGACACTAGTACTATCCCAGATGTGTACAACAGATAATGATACATCATGTCTGTTATATCTGTTAGATGTCATCAAAGAGGCATATATGATGACAACACTATCATCCTTTTGAACTTGACAAGCCCAAGTCATTTGACAAAAATCCATACTGAGCTATTCACTTAACACTGTCAGATGTGGCCATAAACACCTATATCATCTATATCACCAAGTGGGGAAACCACTGGATCACATATTTGCAATCTAAATATGTTGAAATGTGTGAAGTGAATTATATCTCACTTCCACTGATCAGGTCTGTACATCAGGGCTTTCTACTAAGCCCTTTCCTGTCCACAAATGACATACACATCCTGTTTCCAAACAGCTGTCTGAAGGACTACAGACTGTAGGCAATCAGTGACTCCAATTGTGATATTACTATAATACAGACAGTATCAACACGCACATCAAATATTGCTGCCACAGCCATGTCAACACCTGCAATGACACATAAGGATGGGGTATTTGTTATAGCAAGAAAACAAACACATAACCCAAGTACAATGTAGACATCATGCCCTATAATCAGACCAATAGGTATGTGACCTGTGTCCTGGGGTAGATGGTGTGTGGAACATCCACCAGCATGTAGGCCATAGTGCTGTCTACTCCCTTGTGTGTAACACAGCTACTATGTTGAAGGATATCCACATCTCATGCCATAATACCTCCATAGTTCACATCCTTCATCACACCAATAACTGAGTACAGTGCACCCTTCTTCATGTACCTCCCTACACATCTTGCATTGATGTGTAACTGAAATGTACTACCTTTGCCATAGTGAGCTGTCACACTGTCACACATCTTATTGGTCATACCTAGGTATTCTTTTTTTGTGACATAAACATTACTGTCTGTTGGTGTGGAAACCCCATGAAGTTATTACACCAGATGCATGTGTGATACCTTTTCCAAAGAAGCACATAGTACACACATAGCTGTTTGACAACATTAATGGCATGGGTAAAATTTGTAACAGTGTGGATTGTGCTATATATATATATATATATATATATATATATATATATATATATATATATATATATATATATATATGCTGTGCACTCCAGTCAACTAGCCTGTATTGACCATAATGTCACATACAGGTATAGCAGTGTCCCTCTAGCAGATGTTACAGTGTCAGGACAGTGTGTGTGATTACACTGTCCTGACAATCAATGTCATAATAGTTGTATATATGTGTTTGTGCAGAACCCTCTCTGATCAGTCTAAATCACATATGTTATGTCAGATGCATGAGATTACTGGTGGCATTATTCTGATATTGTCCATGATTATGGTTGGTACCTGTAATATTTTCCATGATCCTTTACCTGTGTCCCAATTGCTGGAGACCTCTACTGAGACTACACTCATATTCAGGCAAATCAGTTTGCACAGCTTCACAATATGCACCATACCCCAATTGTATATAACACCCCTGGTAGATGTCCTCTGCATTGTTCATCTCACATAGACATCTTCCCCAATGTTATGTCACCTTGTGTGAATGTCACGTAATACTCATTTTCCCTGTACAGTCCATACTGTACCATATTGATATGTGACTGGTGTTGCTGTGGCAACTGTCTTTCATTGACATGCCCTCATCTGCTGTACATTAGGTTGTTTCACCTGTCCTCTTACTCTGTGTTCATTCCTACAATTCATCTGTGTGTCCCTATTGAATACACACACTTCCCGTGAGTGTTTACTTTACACGGCAGTCCATGTACCCTGCCAGATCATTTATTCAACATCAGGACAGAATGCCAGGAATGGGATTTCACAATACTTTGCACTGTATACACTGTCCTGTACTGTGTTTGGATCATATATGTATCATACCTCTCCACTGTCCAGATTTTCACAGTATGTCCAGGCTTTTGCCTTATATTTTTGTTCTTTTCCTTATAAAATTTGTGGATTTCTGCCATATCAGTGGAATGATCTCAGGACTGATGTCACTAAATAATTACATACTTTTGAGTTTCAGATTTCAAATCCTTCAGAAAATGTATCTTAACACAAACCTCTTGTTATTCTAGCACATTTCTAATGTGCAAATATGTAGAATCTGACCCTATTTTTGTTTTGGGTCATTGTCACCTCATTGTGTTGAGCTTTGTCCAGATTTCTTGCACTATGAGTTTGAGAGCTATGGACACATATATGCTAAGCCCTGGTGATCATCGCGGTATTCCATGCAAATACGATAACTGACTATGCTCCACTGTAAACAGGATTGCCTTCCATTTTGCTTTACATGGTTTCCTGCCCAGCAACCCTGCTAACAGCCACTAAACCTTGCTTATTTAAGTTTAAAGGAGGTGTGCAGCATGAATACGTAATTAACTCTGCTACTCACCGGGCATCAACGCGCACACATATAAACTCCGTGTAGGCTTTGCGTGAAGTTTACATGGAATTTACTGAATCACAGGAAGAAATACATTTATTAGAAGTTGACATGCTAACTATATGTACAAGGAAAAACATTGTTTTTTTATAAACTTAAAAAAAAATAACTAGACTTATTCAATAAAAGAAAAATCAACTTGTTTTTAAAGTTAGGTATAGTAACTAGAAATTATTTAAGCAACTACTTACAAATTAGCTAGATCAAGACTCAAAATGTCCAACCCAAAATTAGATAAATGCATTCCATCCTTAGTATAACAAACAGAGACTCTGTCATACAGATCCCACTGTTCAACTATGAAAATATTAAGAAATAACACAGCTCTCTACACTCTACTTTTATTTAGTCTCCTGGTTTTCCTGATAGCTGTGTTGTTATTAGCTCCATACCAAGTTAAATGAGAAACAATTTCAGACCAAACTAATTGGATGCCTGTATATTTCTGCTTTATTGCTAGCAAATCTCTAAGAATATAGAAAATTAGCTGCTGTTTGGGAGTAACGCCCAAAACATTAACGCCTGAATGCAAAATTAAAATATGACAATCGGCCACACTCTGCAATACTTGATAAAGAGAAAGCAAAAGGTTCCCTCATTTCAAACAAGGGGAATCTCTTTAGTGAACTTTTTATATTTTACTGCAGTTATACTTCTTTTATTAAAATTATCTTTTGGAATTTAACTAAATAAATCTTTAAAAAAATGAGTTTAAGCCCTCTGTTACAGCAGTATTGAACTCACTTTCTGATGTGTTTACCAGTATGACCTGGATCCATCCACATACCAGCTTGTTATCTTCTAGCTAGCTACTGGTCTTACTTTTAGGTCACCTAGGTCATCACATTTATTCAGCAGTCATACATGCCAAAATGCTCCTGACAGCCTTGCTAATGACCAGTTGTGTCATTATTCGTATACTATGACCTTTTTATAGAAAAAGCAATGGCACCAAAGGTCTATACCATGTCTCTGACACCATGCCTTTATGCTTTAAATACACCTATGCCAGATTCTCAGACTGTCAGAAATTAAGTTGGCTCCCAATTTCGTTTATATACTGAATAGACAGGAAACCTAACATTGCTTTCCTGACAGACAGCTTCATGAAGAAAAGCAAAAAGAATATTGCTCAAGGGAGTAATCACAGTGAAATGTTAAGGCATTTTCATTACAGTGGATATCTGCAAAAACAGAACACAATATATGCTGTTTAGTGGCTCAGACTGACAACTATGGGACTTCATACAAGCATCACCATAACAGATTATGAATAGTTTTACAAGGTATGTTAAATAAGTGTTTTCAGCTAAATGTTTCTAAATATGTGACATTACTGTGGACAACACTTCAAACTCCATTCTTTGAAGTTTTAACTGTGAACCATTTAGAAAAGGATGTACTTTGTCTTATTACTTTAAAACTGAAATACAGTCTCAACTTTTCAGTAACCCATTCATTGAATCACACCAAAGAAACTAAGCACAGTTAAGAGCGAGCATTTTTTAACCTCCCCTCATAGATATGAACCAGCTGGCATCATTGAAAGGCTCATCTCTTTGACTTTTTCCATGTGGCGGTATCACTTAAAGAATTAAAAGGACATTATTTCATGAGAAAAATTGCTGCAATGTACTGAACATTTTAAATGTGTGACCTCAGTATAAACTGTATATTCTGTGCAGAAGCGTTGTTGATTTTAATTGAGAAGGACAACATTTTAACAGCTTTGTGCAGCTGTAGTAGAAAAAAACATGTTAAGAGCAGTGGATCTGTATTATAATAGAGCATCATTCATGATATGAGCACATATGCATGCATGTAAAAGAAATGTTGCCTGCCTATCTGTCAGACTTGTTGCTATTATTGTACCATGCAAACTATTTACATTTAAACATCTTATATATAACGATTCTTTCCACTCCAGGTGTTCCCTGAAAACAAAGGATTGGAGCCAAACCAGAATAACTCACAAATAAGTAAAATGTAATATAGAACCAAGATTACATTTCTTACCATTGCATATCTAACAACAGACGTCTCTCAAAGATTTTTACAGAATAATCTAAATCCATTTTTAAATGAGAAGAATTAAATGATTTCTAATATTGTATTCTAACTCAAAAACAAACAATCTGAATGTTCAGTGGTATCTTAGTCAGTACTTTGTATGTATGTGTACATCCACACATGTACACATGTATACATGTATGTATTTTTGCATACATTTGCATTGCATCTAAATAATCCCCTGGATTCACGAATCCTCCGTGTAAGACTAAATAAGTCTTACTCAGAAACTGCAGTTGAACGGTATGACGTCAGAGTGCCATGCATATTCATGAGGGCATGCTGACTCCACTCCAAGTCTAACACGGACCATGCAGGAAGGCAGGGGGCATGTCTGACTGCTGAGCAGTCCAAAGGTCCACGCCCCTGCAAGTGTCTGAATTGTGAAATGTCAACACACATGAGCGAGTCCGCTCAAATGTCTACATACCCAACACTACACTCCCTCACATTGTAAACCCCCAGTACAGTTATGAAATGTAAAACGTTTAATTTTTTTCTTGTAATTCCCGATATAGCTGCCCGTATTTGCGCGTGTTTGCGCAGGTGTGCCCATTGCTTAGCTGCAGTTAGCAATGTTGACATTGAAGAGCATAATAAGAAATGTTTATGTAAATTAATCCAAATAGCAATAGCGTAGTGGTAGAGCCTTCGCACAAAGAGGAGGCATTCACGGCTCAAGTCCCACCACTCCCCTTTCTAGTTTATGTTTTAAATTAGTATATGAAATAATTCCTGACATATATGAATAATATTTTACTAAAAAGCATTGAAATGTCCTATGTATCAGTGAACAAAATGTATATATAGAAATGTAAGAAGGATCTGGACATATAAATGCCCGTAGCTAAGGAGCGCTTTACCCAGCGCAATATAGTTGCCCGTAGTTAAGCAGCACTTTACCCAGTGCAATATAGTTTCCTGTAGTTAAGCAGCGCTTTACCCAGCGCAATAGGTTTGCACGGAGCTGCACACTGTAGGGCAACATGGAGCAATGTGGAGCAACATAGAGCAAAGTTGCCTAAACACAGCCACACCCCCTAGCCTGTCTGGACAGTAGTAAAATAAAAAGCAATGACAAGGTTCGAACCCGGGACACTGTGCACCATAAATCAAAGTACTGAACCACTAAGCCATGACAGCTTAGGATAAGCATCCACTGTTAACATACATATACTTATAAATGGTAGATTAACCATTGCTAAGCAGGTCTGCAGTCAGCCAAGAATTTTCAAAAACAGCCAATCACAAAAAAGTGCGGGAAATGCGGCATATTTAAGCTCCATAGGCTGGAATGCTCGCCATAACTGATTGTAGCTTCCATCTGCAGTTAGAATGTCTGGTGCTGGAGAGGGTACTTGCTTTTGAGCGCAACGCTGGGGCATCGAGGAGTCAAAATACATGGTTTGGCTCCTTGTCCACCGTCATGAGTCAAGACTCCTGCAGGGCCAGTTCCAAGGGATGGAGTACAAAGCAGAGGCTTGGAACCAGTTAGCTCATGATCTCACCAGTGCCACAGGCGTCCCTCAGACTGGTGAGCAGGTCCGTCACCACCATGCAGACCTGAAGAGATGGAAACAGGACCTACTGAACCAATGGATACAGGAGGCCCGTCACATGCAAGATGCCCCACTACTGAGTAAGTAGCCATGTAATGCAGTATGTAAGACATGCTAATATAGTCTATATAATGGATAGGTATGTCTCAATATCCCTTCATTTACTTCACAGCTGCAGGTGTCTGTGCTGCGAATCAGCAAGCCTATGCAGATAGGCTGCTAAGGCTGCGCCACCAGGCAGGTTAGTAATTATTCTGCATGTATTGTTATATAAAATAGGTGAGAGAGCCTGAAAAAAGTGTTGTAGCCCAATAATACAGCCATAAAATGCCCTGAATAATTTCTCTGCATGTACTGTTATATAAAATAAGTCAGAGAGCCAGAAAAAGAGTGTAGTAACCCATTAATAAAGGTAAAATAAGTCCAGAATAATATCTCTGCATGTACTGTCATATAAAATAAGTGAGCAAGCCTGAAAAAGAGTGTTGTAACCTATTAATAAAGGTATAATATGTCTTGAATAAGTCTTCCGTATGCACTGTAATATCAAACAAAGGAGAGAGCCTGTAGAAAAGTGTGTAATGTAATTAATAAAGATATAATAATTGGAGTGTGTCTGTGTCACTTACTTTGAAATGTTGTTGTACCCTTGCATTATATAAATAGTACTGTTGTATTAAGTGCTGTCAACCCACAGTTGGGCAGTCCCATATAAAGTGGATGAAGGAAGTGCCAGTAGCTGTGAAGCATATATACTGTCCTCAACAGTTGGTTAATGGCTGGCATGCATAGGTAAATCTGGCACACGAGTAGCTTGTCAATGTGTTCCCCAGAAATGTGAGTGTGCTACTTGAAATGTAGGGTTCTGTAGACATTTAACTGAAAATGTCATGTGAACACATCCAGATATGTGGATATATAAATATAAATAAAAATATAACTATGTAGCAGTAACATCTGCATCTTGGACAGTTAGTACGTCAGATATAGGTCAGGTATATAATGGACTAGCCAAACGCATTACACAACCTAATGCATGTTGCCTAGTGTAATAATACATGTAGGGGAAATACACCTGCAGTCAATAGGAATGTAGTGTAGACTAAAAGTACTTATAAGATGTTAATGGAGGTTTCTTTTTACACCCTACTGTATGTGCATAAACAATGCAATTCCACACCTCAATGGGTATGTCTAATCTCAAAACATTTGTTGGGACATATGTCCTATTGTTCTATAAATATTTGCATTTACTTTGATGCATGTGCCCTGTTCAAACACCACAATCTTGGTGGCCTGTTGCCACTAATCATCCCTGCATGCTGTTGTAATGTCCACTGTCGTTCAATATATGCATGTGTTATGCTTGATGTTCAACTGTTGGAACCCTGTTGTGTTGGGTTAATGGGAATATTACTGCATGCTGTTACAACTAATTTGGAATGCTGTTTTCTATGTTGTAATTAAACACACCTAATCACAGAACATACGGGAAGGCTGGTCCCAGCGGACCCACCTGTCCCTCTTCAGCTGGCAATTGTACCTGGCACCAGCAGGTCCGGTGCCCAGCTCGGGCTCCCCTCCTCCGTTGGTCTTGTGCCACCTTCAGGTGGAAGCGCTGCAGGGGATGGGGCTCATCCACCCCTGCAAGAGTGGGTGGAGAAGGGCCACCTGTCACCCTCCGAAGGGTCCGGGTTGTGGCACATAGGGAGATCCAGCATTTAGTCGCTGATCTCCTACGCCAGCTCGAGGCGAGGGTGGTGCGACTCATGGGTGAGCCTGCCCCTCCTATGCAGCCCCCAGCACAGCTACCCTTGGGGTTGTGAAGGTGCAGTGGTGACTGCCCATTGGTGGGGATCTCAGTTCCACTGTTACCATCTGTGGGCTCATGGGCTTGCAATTTCCAAACATCCGTCCCCATCAATTGTGTTCACCCACCCCATGTGTCATACTCCACCCCTGTATGCGTCTTGTTTGTCTTGTCTGCTCACCTTCCCAACATACCTCCCCAAATATACCTACTTCCTCTACCTCACATGTACTTGCTATCCCCACATGCAATCATTACATTGCATGTGTTAAAGCATCAGTGAACCTGGGGAGGAGTAAAAAAGAATTATTACTTAATAACACAAAAGTTTAATTAAGTAAAAAGAGTTGACTGAATTACTAACCAAATATATTAATTAAGTAAAAAAAAAATAATTAATAACCAAAAGAAATTAAGTAAAAGCAATCTTTACTTAAGTAATACCAACAAAAAAAAAATTGTCAAAACATACACAGACGGACCTGAAAGTGACAAACAGGTATGTAACAGATATGTGGTTACCGGTAAGTAGTAGATGTTTATGAAGAGTACTGTAAATACTTTGAAACATGCATATGTGGCAGCAGTAGGTTTGTATGCACTGATGCCATGCATGACTACTGCCATGGACAAATTAGTGTGTAGCTGTGTGCAGTGGGACATAACTGTGATATATGTAGCTCAGCATTAAATGTCAAACATCTGATCATGTCATCTATGTTCTGTACAGTACTGTGTATAATGGCTGTTTGGGGGAGTAGTGCAAATAGCTATATAAACCTGGATGTGACAGAGTAACACATGCATGATATTCTTATAATGTGTAGCTTAGCATTGGCAACTGCTGTACCAGGCTAGTATAATAACGTAGCATTAGCAACTATAAATACTCCCTGTAATATTACTGTTATGCACACATGTGACAACTGTTCATGTTGTAGCAAGGCCCAACAGGTCATCTGTGAGGTCTATGGACTCACAACAGAGTGTACCTTGTGTGTGTATGGCACAAACATATGTAGAGATATTCATGTGTCAGATATATTAGCATCTTAACATGTGCATAGAGCAAGGGACATACTGCAACTGTTTCTGAAGGGTGGACATATATATGTTGGTGAAGGTTGTTATGTGTATATTTTCCTGTAGGTTGTAGTGTGCGGCAAACAAGACAGTATACAGTGCTGGTATACGACATGTGGTGTTTAAACGCTGTGGGTATGTTTTGTTACGTTTTTAGTCTTCCAGATAGGGAGTCCAGCTAAAGATACATGGGCTGAGAATACCTTCAATGCATTCTGCACAAGACTGTGCAAAATTATTACATAACTGTATCCCACTCAACCTTTGCATAATTGATATTCCCACCATGAAAGGTGGACTGTATATGTGCCTACATGTAAATCTATATGTACACCAATGGATGTTTATATGTACGCTCAAGCTCAATGTTATAAATGTATTGTGATCCCTTTTGTTAAAAACCCTGTACCCATGAACTACCACATAGCTGGTAGTCTACTCAACACCAAAAGTGTGATAAGAGACCACGGGACACAGGTGGACAGTAGTGTCCCTTTTGATAATCACAGTGCCACACTAGTCATGTAAACTGTGCACGGTCCACATGTCATCAGAAAAGGTGTGTCATCCATGGAATAAGAGGTCAGTGTTCCACTCTACTTATCAGTCATAAAACCCATCATAGAGTACAATGTCCCTTTTGGTATGTACCTCAGAAGACATCTACAGCAACTGTAGACGCCAGGCACAAACATCACAAAGAGTATTACCAGACTCAAACAGATGCCCTATGCAGATTGTCTTACAAAACCACAGTTACACTGTGTCACATACCACCTACCCAGAGCCAACCTCTGCCTAACATACAAAGCTATGCCAAACCCACAGGTATTGGACATGCTTCATGTAAACAGATCAAAATCCCTACAAGCTACACACTGTACTGATCTAAACCTTGTAACGTCAAAAAGCAGAACATGCTGGAGTGGTACATTCTCATCTCAGATACATACCATACTCTGGAACTAACTACCTATCAATAGCAAAGAAAGGTCCTCATTAGCAGTCATCATGAATAATCATGATGAATGGATGTGACATAGGAAATACAACCCTGGAATCACCTCTGTGGCTCTGCATGACAGGGGCACATGAACTTAAATTACATGGGTGTTGAAGGGCAGGGTACCATATGGCTAGGCTTCTATAGGCCCCACGGCTAATAGCCCATGAGCTACCTAGGATCCGATACACACACACATGTGCGTGTTGCATTAATTGCTATGTGAGGTTGACTGAGTGCGATGGTGAATGTGTAGGTGAATGTGTCAACATTGTGTATATGTGTGATAGCCTAGTGGGAAACTGTTTATATCATGGTATGTCGTGTTCTAGCTCTGATCCCCGCAAAAGATATGCATGCTATTGCTAGACAGGAAAATCAGTATGGCATACGGTGTGACGTAGTCCCATGGTGTTGACTGGAGTGTGCCATTGTAGGCTAAAGCAGTACATGTATGCTTACTGATTGTTAACACTAGTGAATACAAATCCTGTATGAACTGTAGTAGTACCTGAAGCTGTAGGCCTAAACAGCACAGTATGGTGTATATCCACATTGCTTGGAAACACTATTTTGTTTGTTACCTGTAGTCCTCACACATTACATACCTCAGGCATAAGGTTTTGTAAGTGCTGACACACAGTACTGTATGGTACACAGGTAAAGCTCATCTGGGTTGCCATACCTTTGTGTCTTGTAGGTATGTCTGATGTGTGTGTGGGTATGCCTGTAACATGGCCTCAGTCGTATGTGTGTTACAGGATATAAGTGCATATCTAGCAACATGTATAGTGTAGTACAGCAGTATGCCACCTATATTGATGAATGTGCACATATGTTACTTAGGAGTCTGCTATCAACAAGTAGTGTGGTGTACTGGTAGTACTGTAACTGTACTTTACAATCATTTCAATGGATGTCATATTTCTGTATGCATTAGCTTCATATATACCTCCTGTGGCTAGGTGGTGCATTGTGCCACATACAGTGTACCATGTGCTGTTGTATAGTCTTGCATACTGATTTCACTTTGTTGCTGTGCAGAACATGGTTTAATATATAGAACATGCCAGGCACTGTCAGGCAGCTGTGGGCTGAGTACTGATGTGTGGTATTAAAAGTGTGTATCTACTGACAGCCAATAGGTTGCTATATATGGCATTTCATTGATATCTGTACTTTAGAATGTTAAGTGTGCCACATGACTTGCTCACAATAATTGTTTTATTGCCTTCCAGGGACATGTCTCACCATCGCAACCCTGCGTATTCCCCTGAAGAGGAGGAAATCATTATATCCACCCTAGTACAACATCACACCCTGATGATCTCCAGAACCAGCCAGGACCAGCACGAGTGCACTGCACTGTGGCAAGATGTTGTTCGTCGTGTTAATGACATAGGCATGCATAACTGGACTTATGAGCAGGTACGCCATCACTGCAGTGATTTAATTAGACATGTCCGACAGCATGCCTCCGATGTCCACAGACAACAGCTTGGCACAGGTGGTGGTGCAGCATTACATCTGCCCCTCACCAGAGTGGAAGAGCTCCTCTTCAGCGTGGTGGCTCCTGGACAACCACTACAACAGACATGTGTTATCATGGAGGCCGGAGTCACCCGGCAAGTTGACTCGAAGCGTGCAGGTAACATGGCATATCTGTAGACTACTGTTAGCTCAATTATTAGAACATGCATATGTCAGATGTGTACTGTGTATTTGGAAGATGTGGAGCCTGGTGTTGTGCAATACTGATAATTTGGAACATAATCTGTATGCCTGTGACTGTTAACAGTTGTACTACTGTAAAAGTGCAAACTCACAGGAGCAATTCCATAGTTGTTGACACTGACAAACTGTCTCATATCCTTGTAGGTCCCTCCGGTGTGACAGCAAGACAGCAGACCCATGCTGGTGAGTGTTCTACATTTAATATGGCAAATAACATGTGCATGTCATAGGTGAGTTGTAGGCCATATACACATGTAAAACACCTACACATAACGCATGGTCTGCATGTTTTCTGTGGGACTATGCACATCCCAGTAACATGAGTAGCTGCCTCAAACACATGCTATACACAGAGCATCCCAAACAATTGTGGCACACTGTAGTGGACATTGTATAGGCAGAGTCAATACACATGCACACAACATACACCACCTTGTCATACGCAGTACATGTTAATATGATACACATGGCGTATTTAGACACCTGCTGTAAGGTCAGACTCCAGTATCCCAAATGTCATTCACACAGCACACATACTATACCTGAGGGGTAGAGGCCTATCATGGGGTGGTGCAAAACTCTTCAACAAACAACACATTCATGTTAGGCAATACTCCCTATTGAACACCTTACATACCCATGTAACAACTGCCTGTGAAATGGTTACCGTAGCCACAGTGCTGCAGTTCAGGTACAGCAAGATAGTTGCCAGTGTGGCACACATTAGTGGCCTTGAGTGATCACATGATGCTGCCTGGTGATGGCTCATGGTACTACACTACATCCAGTTACAGTAACTACAGTACTACACATAACATTCATTGCTATACACCTGACAGTTGTGTGCATCCAGCCATGGTATGTATACCTGTGAGTGATGGTGCACAGGACATTGAAAAGCATTTAATACTTGCACAGCAATGTTGTGTCCATGTACACATTGTGTTCCAGGGTGAAGCCAAGCATTGAACAACACACATGCATCAAAGACATGTATACTGCTATTAACAAGGACTCTCTACACTCGCACTGCATGCTGTTGAGCAACAGACATCCTACATGCTGACACATGTGATAGGACTCTTTGGCTTGTGATACTGTACTCCACCATCAACCACTAATGGGTATGTTCTGGATTGCTGTGTGTGTGTGTGTGTGTGTGTGTGTGTGTGTGTGTGTGTGTGTGTGTGTGTGTGTGTGTGTGTGTGTGTGTGTGTGTGTGTGTGTGTGTGTGTGTGCGTGTGTGTGTGTCTACTTTAGTTAGTAGTGTATTTGTGTTTATGTGTGCATGTGTTCATGTGTTCATGTGTGCATGTGTTCATGTGTGCATGAGTGCATGTGTTCATGTGTGCATGTATACATGTGTTCATATGTTCATGTGTTCATGTGTGCATGTGTGCATGTGTGCATGTGTGCATGTGTGCATGTGTGCATGTGTTCGTGTGTGCATGTGTGCATGTGTTCTTGTGTCATGTGTGCATGTGTGCATGTGTTCATGTGTGCATGTATGCATGTGTGCATGTGTGCATGTGTTCATGTGTGCATGGGTGCATGTGTTCATGTGTTCATGTGTGCATGTGTTCATGTGTGCATGTGTGCATGTGTGCATGTGTGATGTGTTCATGTGTTCATATGTGCATGTGTGCATGTGTTCATGTGTGCATGTGTGCATGTGTGCATGTGTTCATGTGTGCATGTGTTCATGTGTGCATGTGTGCTAACATCATGTACAGATTGTAAAGTGTGTTTCCTGTCTTCCTCTCACAGGTGCTGAGGTTGTGTTGGTTGAGTGCAGCAGGCAACATGAAGACACTGCCACAAATACTGGAAATGATGATACATGTGTTGTGGCACAGGCAGGTTTGACAGGGTCTGTCATTGGGCCGCCAATCAACAGTACACAGCTTTCCACCCCATCTATGTGCACATTCATACTGCCAATACATCCCTCATCACCAATGGCCTTAGCTGAGGGACAGCATACAGTGGGCATTGACCAGGATAGTGTGGTATCTATAGCACATGCACCCCCTCACAGCAGCCATACCCAGATTCCTGGAATGGTACCACATAGGCGGATGTCCAGGGGTTCTCGTGGGAGCACTGTTGGTCATAATGCCCCTGGCAGACATGCCCTCACAGGTCTTACAACCTCAGGTATGTTCTGGACTGTAATGCAGGCACAGGCACATATGGAATGGTACACCAGACAGGGACTAAGGGCGCAGAGGGCCCATAACACCACTATCAATGACAGTATCCGTGACCTTGCCGGTGCCGTCCGTCATTACACCGAGGTCATTGATAGATGTTGGGGGAGACATTAGATGTCTTCCGCAATGTCATGTCCATGTGCCAGGACAGTGCAGGATGGCCGAGACGTTGACGTGGACGTATGCCAGCAACATCATCGGCTGGCAGTTGTCGCGGACGACACACAAGTCACAGCCGCTCCCATAGTGGCAGTACCAGCCCCAGCAATTGGGGCTGGGCTGTCAATAGACCGTCATAGAAGACCACGTGCACGTGGCTTTGGCCAGTCCCAGCAGGGTCATGGGTCCAGACGACATCCCTCTGCCTCTGATGATAGTACACAGTCTGGCTTAGTACACAATACTGTCCGTTGCACCCCTGCCAGGCACAGGTACTGTGTCCGTGGCCAGAGATGGTGATCTGTACAGCCTGGCAGGTACAGTCTGTGGCTGTCCCACAACCTCCCGTATATGGCAGCCACATGGTGGAACTGTGTGCATGCAGACACTCACACATAAACCAAACACCTAGGGCTAACACATACAGACACACATTACATCAACATTGACCCATGCTGTACTGTTGTCCCTCACACACACACACACACACACACACACACACACACACACACACACACACACACACACACACATGCCGATTGTATGGGTCATTGTCGGGCTCTTGCAAACCAACAACACACCTTGTGCATATGATGAAACTGTGCCACCTCCTGTCATCTGTAACATTGATACAGGAACAGGCTAACATGGTGCTGATGCACAGGGTGACTTTATAGCAGTGTAGCAATGTTAGCATGTTGTCAACAGTACAGTGTAATGATATCCTTGTAGATATATCTGAGCAGGCATGATGCATTAAAGCTATGATTATCAATGTAGTATTGTTTACAACAGTGTTATTTCCAAAAATGTATTGTACACCCATGTGCCACTTAGCTGATGTGTGTAGTTTTGGCAGCATGTGTTGGTGAGTGGACAGTACGTATGTGATGTGTGCAGTACAGATTTGCACGTGTACATTTGTGAACATGGTGGAGGTGCACTGTCTGCATGTACGTGCATAGTGGACACATGGAAAGGGTGACATGCCCTGTATTACACAGTGTCAACACTTCATAGTTTCTATTGGAGGCCAGTATGCATTTTAATGCACATATGTTTTAACTTGGGTACACATGTGTGTATGACATGGTTTGACACTATGCTGTGGGTGATACTGTACTATCTCTCATTGGTTTGCATTCTGGTAGTATACACAACCTCAACAGCCTGACTATAACCAATTGTTAGATGATGTCTTGACAACTGACACACAGATGTAGGAAACTCAGTAGCATTTGGATCCTTCCGGTGCTATACTATACCAGTAACCAGTGGTGTTGACCGTCACCCATTCCTGGGACCACTCCTGTTTGGCATATAGCCCTCTTAGGTACAAGCAAACACACTAGGGATATGTCCGTCCACATCTGGAAATGCATACAGTGGCCTACAATGCATTCTCCGGTTGAGACACTTATCCTCCACAAGGCTATCATACAGACAGATACCTGTTGTCCAACCCATGCTGTAAAGCTATAAGCCAACTATAGCATAGTCATCCACATTTACTAAACTTAGTATCCCGACAGTACCACATAGGTAGTAGCCCCCAACATGTAGAACGGGTACCGATGTGTACATACAGCCAAGTGTTATGTCATCTGTCCTTTGGTATTCACATTTCCATAGATATTCTGAAGTCCCTCGGTGTATCACATAAGCAATAAGGGGTTTGTATGCATATCCACAAAGTTGTTGTACACCTATAATGCATGTCCATTGTTGACAGACTTTGTTGTGTTTGAACATGTCTGAAATATACCCCAGGCATGAACCCTCACTCACACTATTCTATAGAAACTATCATGGGTGTGTGTGACACAGATGACCTAGGCCACAGATCACTATAGTGGCTGGCTTTGCCACAAACATACATATGTGACTGAAGGTCTGAGAAGCAGCAGCACAATCTGTCAAAGGTAACAGATGTATTCATGTAGAAAGCAGGCTTCACACCTATGAACTAATTGAAGTCACATGTACATATATGTATTTGCCACACAGATACCTGAAGTGTGCAATGCACATAATGTTGTTATACTGATATGTCATACAGTAGTAAAAGCTAAACCCACAACACATTGACCAACAGTATCACACACACACAGCAATTGTAGGATTCAAACCCCTGTCTACCTATGTTATGACACTGGAGAGATACGCATTAACATGATGCGCTATATGCTTTACTGGGAGTTTTCATTTCCACTGCTATACTTGTAGGATGCTGACATCATCAGACTTGCCAAAGAGGAATATAACACTTTTAAGGTGTTTTCCTAGTCTCCAAAAAGGGCAATACTCTCAAAGGAGATCACACAAAAACATACACCCCACCACACAGTCAGCAATTGCAGGATTCAAACCACTACCTAACTATGTTATGACACTGGAAAGATACTCATTAACACCTAACTATGTTATGATACTGGAGAGATACGCATTAACATGACACACTATATGCTTTACTGGGAGTTTTCATTTCCACTGCTATATTTGTAGGATGCTGACATCATCAGACTTGCCAGGGAGGAATATAACACTTTTAATGTGTTTTCCTAGTCTCCAAAAAGGGCAATACTCTCAAAGGAGATCACTCAGAAACATACACCCCCCACACACAGTCTGCAATTGCAGTATTCAACCCCCTACCTATGTTATGATACTGGAGAGATATGCATCAACACGATACGCTATATGCTTTACTGGGAGTTTTAGTTTCCACTGCTATATTTGGAGGATGCTGACATCATCAGACTAGACATGGTAATGTGTGTGCACTTAGTTTTATGCAATCCCAGGACTGAGCCATGGGGGACAGCAGGTGTTACCAGCTTGAACAGGACTCCACAATTCTTACTTTGTGTGATCTATCTGTGGCCCAGTTGCAAATCCATCCGATGACAATACATATTTATGCACAGGTTGTTGATTTTGTGGATACGACATGTGTCTGGGATGTTGGAAAAGGGCTATTCAAAGTGTATGTGGGACGTGTGTAGCTCATTTCATTGATGTATGTCCTGGGTGGCTGCCTTGCAAATAGTCTAGCAGGTTTGGGAACCATGATCTGTCCATGACCAAACCAAAGTTGGTAGGGTTGTGTGTTTATAGGCTTCCAATAGCTCTGTTTCTGACGTCAATCATGATGGACTCCATGGCCTTGCAGATCAGACTTCTTAGGCTTATAAGACTATAGTTCCCATGGTCTGTTGTGCACCAACACTTGTGTAGTGTGCCATATGTTGCTGTAACCCATTCAACAGTTTCATATCCTGTAGAGAGGGTGAGGCTCAACAGACTGTTCAGGTGCAGGGTCTGTTTTTTTCTGCAGTTCACTTATGACACATATAGGGACACAATGTAATCCAATTGATGCCATGTTTTCAGCTTTGGAAGGAGCTATTTACCCATTCTACATTTGATATCTCCTGGTATGATGATAGGGCCTTTTGTCAGTGGGAGGTGGGTATGTATGTATGGGCCTGTCTGACAGGATGTTGGCATTGTCAGTCATTTACAGTTGGCCCTGACTCCGGACATATATGAGTGTGCATTGCTATTTATGACATAGCTGAAGGAAGTGTCATGGTTCTGTATGGACTCCTTTGCAGATAATCTGTCCATAATCTGGATTGGATAGTGTTTGGAGTGCACATTGTTTATTGATGATACTGATTTTGTTTTTTTTATTTTCTTTGCTTTTCCACTTACTATGAACAACCTAAGTATCTGTAGTACATATTTGATTATGACAGGGTTCCAATATATTATATATGTGTCTGTTGTCATATCACTGTGTGCACAAGTCAGGACTGGTGAATTGTGAGAGGTTCCTGTGTTAATACATGCAACTTCCAGATATGTGTGGCCCACTGCTGTACTCAGACATGGCCTAAGTGTGTGAGCATGCCCAGTTTGGCCCTTCAGTATGTTGCTGCCTGACATTTTCCATATTTATTCAAGTGTGTGAGCATGCCCAGTGTGACCTTTCAGTATGTTGCTGTGTGAAGTCCACTACATTTGTTGACGTGTGTGACCACGCCCAATATTAACATTTATACTATATGTGTGTTGTAAATCAAGTTGTATTTTTACTGCAGGGCTCACCTTTGCGTCATAACTCTACAGGGATTATGCTGTGCCTGCAGGGTTTCCATGAGACACTTTACATAGACTTATCAACATTTCTTCATACAGGCTGACCAGTGAAATACTGTCATGGTTTAGTGGTTCAGTACTGTGACTATAGTGCACAGTATCCTAGGTTCGAGGACTGTCACTACTTCATATTTTCATACTGGACAGACCAGACTGCTTAAGAAACAGTAAAGCAAATATGACCATGTTTACCTGCTTTTGCTCAACTATGCCCAACTTTGACCAAACTTGCCAAACATTGCTCAACATTAACCAACATTGCTGAACATTGCCCAATATTGCTCAACATTGCCCAAAGCTTTGCTACTTAGTGTGTGTGAAATTTTGTTTACATATACTAAATAGTGGTAAAAGTTGTTTAGCACTGCTTTATATTGCTTAAAACATGGCAATCATGCCTCAGGTGGTGCTGCAGGGCTGCCTATGTCGGATGCAAATAGTACACTCCCTATACATGTTTGAAAACAGGTAGTGTCAAGTTAGGCATCCCTTTTACTATATGTGTGAGTCAGAGAGAGGTATCATTTCCAGGGTTCCTACTGAGCCAGTGTATATACTATGCGTTGCCTCTTTGCCAAAGCCAGAGCATACTGGGCACGCCTCCTTCTGCTTACTGGGGCAGGCTCAAGTTGTTCCTCCTCTGAGTCATGCTCTGCCTGTGATTGACTTGGCAATGGTGGGGGGCTGTTTGGCCCAGCCCTATGCTGGTCCTGCTGCGGCTGTTTTCGCAGGATCATATTATGTAGCATAGCACATATCATGACTATTTGGGTACATGTAGTTGGTGAGTACTGCAAGGCTCCACCAGATGTGTCCAGGCACCGGAACCGTGACTTGAGCATCCCAAACACATGCTCAATTACATTTCATGTTTGTGCTTGTGCCTCATTATGGCATTCCTGTTCAGGTGTGTGTGCATTTCTGATGGGTGTCATCAGCCACGGCTCCAGTGCATATCCAGCATCCCCCACTAGATGACCATGAGGGATGTCCCCATTGGAAAATGTCTGGTACAGCTGTGTCAGATGCCAGATATGGGAATCATGGTAGCTTCCAGGGCAGCCAGCACACACATTCATTATTATGCCCTGGGCATCACACATGACCTGGCAGTTGATGGAGGGGAAACCCTTGCGGTTAAAGTAGGCCCTACTCCGCTCACCAGCTGGTGCTTTGATGCTTATGTGCGTGCAGTCTATTACCTCAGGGTATTCTGCTATTTGCTGGAAAAGATGCATATTGCTGGCCAATACCTCACAGGTATTGGGGAAATATACATGATCACCGACATGTGCTGACATGGCATTCAGGAACTGGTGCAATACCCTGGATGCTGATGGCTGTGAAATCCCCATCATATCACCAGTTGGTCTCTGGAAGGTACCTGTTGCTAGCATTCTTAGGCCAACACATACCTTGGTTTCTACTGGGATGGGTTCCCCCCTGTTGGTTCTGTGTGTGAAGCATGGCCTGCACAGCTCAACAATTTGCTGCATGAGGTCTCTGTCCACTCTATAGCGCTCCACTATCTCCAGCTCATGTAGCCCCTGGTAGGTTACCCTGGGCCTGTACACTCTTCTCCGTATCCTCACTGTGAGTTGCTCAGCAGCATTCGCATTGTCACCACCCTCAGCATGTTGCATATGTCGCCTTATAACAGCAATGGCAGCCCCTAACATTTCTTTGTCTCAGTAAAGCTTTTTCAGTTTTCACTTCTCTTAGCTTACTGCAATGTTGCAGTGTCTCTGAGAAAAACATAGTGGAAAGTTGTTTGCAGAGTTTTAAGTGCTGGGCTGGGCTGGGCTAGTGTACTTCCTGTGTAATTGGCTGATTCTGATTGTTTTCACCTGCTAACTCTGCTCTCCTTGGTTAACTTCCTACTATTTGTTGTGCTTCCTTTTCCCTTTCTGTTTCCACAGGGGGCAGTGCCATGCAAACAAGCCCAAACATGCGCACACCAGCTCACACGCGCGCACACATGCTTACATGGCCTAGCACTTGCTGACTCCTGCTTGAACGCGCACACACCGGCGCAAACGCACTTACACAGGTTTCCACAACCTTACACATGCTTACTCTGACTTAAACGCGTGCACACAGGTGCACACGCACACACACAGTCTTACTCAGTTTTACAAGTGCGCACACATGCGCAAACACATTGCAGGCACTTCTACAAGAAACCTTAGTGTTATCAATGGCATACACCTTCAATTTCTTGACTTTAGCTAGGATACCTGTTGACACGCCTCTTCCAGTGATGGGTAACTGACAGCAAACACATGCCACTCTGCTCCAATGAGCTTACATTCTTTCATACATACCCCCCTCATGATGTCACCTATCTTCTACTCTGATACTCTCCTTATCCTACTCTTACACTCCACGGACTTTGCTCATATGCCATGTGAAATTGGGATTCACTATCCTTACCCTCATTTGCATAGGATTGCCTACTAATGGTTTGGTTACATCTCTTAGACTGAGCTTCCCCCCTTAGCAACCTCTACTCAGTAGCCATGTTGTCTTCCGCCTGCCATTCACTTGCACGGCAGTTGAATATTTAGATTAATATCTCTATTTATGGCTTTTATTTTTTTTTCATGGTTTTTAGAGCACAGCACTTTTGCGCTATGCTTAAACTTCGGAAATCGAGGTAAAAAAAATTTTTATTTTTTATTTTACAAAGGGAAGAATTGCCAATGGCCGTATATTTGGCCATTGGCATGCTTCCTCAACTGGATGCATCCTTTATTTTGAGCTGTCATGGCTCCATTTTGCTATTTGCAGAATGGTACTCAGTTGACAACGGAGTACATTTCTGCAAATAACACTACTCTTACTCGGACAGGTTAGGGTTTCCTGGATCGCAAATTTACCTCATTTGCATAGCTTTCATCAGCAAATGAGGTAATTTGCATAACCCAACCCTGTCCGTGTAAGAGTCGTTTTAGGAGCTCTCTTGCACACCCCTGCCGGCTGTTCCTGAATTGCTCGGCAGACATGTTGGCTGCATGGAGTCTTACGCTACTCTTAGACTCCATGCAAGCCTTCGTGAATCCGGCCCAATGTCTATTACTTTAACCTTATATTTTTCATTAAAAATAATCTACAATATTTATGTGGTTTCTTCTAATAAAGTCGTTATATACTCACTTCAGGATTAATTTTTCTCAGATACTTAAATAGACAGAAGCAGTACTTATCAGTTGTTGAGTTTTAAACATACTTCTCTTTCAGATAACACTAAAAATAGTGATAGTTTTTGTTTACCTGATATAGGTATAGCAAATGTGCACAATCCATATGTCACAGATGAATCCTGGCTTGTATTTGGACTTTTACATTATGGCATCTATTTATGCCACCAGTGACCAGAGGTCAGCTATTGGCTTATATGGCTGAAGGGCAGTTTGACAGAAGAGGACTGTGAAGGCAAGTGCTGACTTTTCTCTCAGGGAAGGTGATGGTTTGATGTAATACAGTGGTTATCTCCTGAAGGTAACAACAGGGAACCTGAACCAGAAGACACAGAAAAACTTTCATTTGTAGGTAAGGTTATGAAGTAACCAAAAATATGGAAGCATTTGTGGAAATAACACTTTTGTTATTGTATACATGCGTGCAGAAGAAAGTCAGGGACATAATAAAAATTACAAACTTAATATAAGTTATCATCTGGAAAAAAACAAACCAATGAATAAAATGATACACAGATGGACATAGATCACTGCAAACACACACCACCATTTATTTTATAAAACAAATAAGCGCTTTCATCTTGGCTATCATAAAGGACTTCTTCAGATGTCGCAAGGTAACAAACGCAGGAAATTTAAAAGCTGGGGAACAATTGCATGACTTCCTGAAGTTCATTTCTTAAAGTAACACTCTAATATTATGTTAAAACCATTTATAATAAAATCAGCATGATACTCTCCAAGCTAAATAAGCATTCAAAATCCAAACATAAAATCAAGTCATGAAAAAACGATACAAATAGTAAAACTCTTTCTTAAATAACATTTTCATCACCTGCAAGCTTTTAGTTTTAATAAACAGGTGATAGATGAAACTTCATTGAGCCCTGGGTTACTGCCTGTATTAAGCCATAACTGCACTACAGCTCTTTCTTTTCTAATAGCAGACCCCATGGTTCTCACCATGGGGACACATTTAATTGTTCTAGCACCACAAATTTAAATTCATGACCTGAACAGTCAATAATATGTTTAGATAGGCATTTTTGTAAATTTTCTTCCTAATCTCATAAAGGTGTTTGTATTTTCTTTCTTTTAAAATATATTCAGTTTTGCTTACATAAAATCCACAGCAGCTTTGGCACAGGGCTAAATAAACAACACCTTTAGTTAAACAATTATAGCTTCCTTTCACTTTGAGCCACTGATTTTTTAGTATGAAATTATCACAGCTGCCACATTTATACATTCCAAAAATAATGTCTTCTCTCTCATGCCTTTTCTGGGATTCAAAAATATTATTGAAGGTTAAGCCTTTTCCATATTTGATAAGTGGCCTATCACCCAGTTTTTCTTTTATGGCTATACTGTCATTCATTATGGACCAAGTTTTGTTTAAAACTCACCTAATTTGCGCGTGGTGCAAAGAAAAAGTAGTAATAAAACTATATTTGTAGTCAGGCTTAGACCCGACCTCCAGGGACTCCAAAGTCTCACACGCAATAGCCATGGAATGTGTGTTAGCATTATCTTCCATTAAGATGGGAGTGTAAAAATTGTTTTTCCTTTTATTAATAACTTTGTATAAAGAATTATCGATAAAGACTTCAAGGTACCTCTCTTAAGGAACATACTCTAAAGTTTTTCACATTCTTCTAAGAAATCATTAAACAGTGTTACCCTCCATGCTGCATGCACAAATTGCCCTTTTATTAACAGTTTATTTTGCTTGGTGGGGTGCACGCTAGTGAAATGCAGAAAAGAATTAGAATAGGTGTGTTTTCTGTCTATTCTAAAATTAATTTTTCTGTTAATATTATCTTTTATCAACATGCTGTCTAGATAAGAAATTCTATTCTCTCCTACATCATGAGCAATTTTTAAAAAAATTGTGGTGCTATTAATGCAATCTAGGAAAACAGGAATCATATTAATGGCATTCTTCCATGTTATGAAGCTGTCATCCAGGTACTTGTATAGTGGTACCATGAACTTTTGAATTCGCTATTGAGGGCAAACCTCCTTTCCCACTGTACCATGACTACATTAGCGCATAAAGACCCACAAGCAGATCCCATAGCCACACTTTTTTTAAAGAAAATATTGATTTTCAAAATAAATATAATTATTATGTAACATCAAGTCAAGCAGTATAGTAAATAAATTAATTCTATCTTGAGACAGATCAGTACAGTTACTAAAAAATACTGTGAACCATTGCCCCCCACCCTTGTGGACTGGGAGGATGACATAATGGTTAGGGTGTTTACCTTACAGACACAAGATGCAGCATTTGATTCTCACATGGGGTAATTGGCTAGGCTTGAAATGGCCCACAAGGGTAGCTAGCCTAGTACTAACCTATGACTGTGGAAATGCTGTAAACAAATCATTGACATCAACCGTAAAAAAAATAAGAGCATCATCAAAAATCAAGTTGCTGCATTTTTTAAGAAAGTCCTAAGAGTCTTTACACAAATGCGCAACCTTCTGTTCAGCTCATTTTAAATGGTGGTCCTAATATTTGGCCAAAAGGGAAGTAATAGAGCACCTAGCATCCACAATGGGTTGCAGTGGGGGATTTCATCTGTCCTTATGTATTTTAGGTACCCTAAATATAGTTGGTACCATGGGGTCTTTCATATTCAGATAACTTCAAGATTAACTTCTTCTTGTATCAACATAAAACTAAGCTGAAAAAGGAAAAATATAACTGTAAGCTATGTCAGAAAATGAGCAATAGCAAAGCAATAGCAAAAATAAAAAAAAAAATCTGGCATAGATACATTCGCACTCAACAGTTTATTATAAAAATACAGACACAATATAAAATGTACAGACACAAAGATTTTGGGATCTACCCTTCATCAGTCTTAACAAGTAATTAAAAGCATACCCCTATTTATAATAAAATTTGAATTAGTCATATGACACAGCTGTCCAATAGAAACATACACATAGAAATTCAAAGTTAAAAATGATTATTTTATCAATGGTACTACATTTGTTTTTTAACTAAGATAGGTTTAATACTAATTGCATTATTCAGGCCAGGAAACACATCAGCTTCAAATCTTAAAATCCAGTTATATTCATACATTTCTAAGATATTATTCATATCACCCCCTCTGATATTTCTATATATAACATCAGTGGCTCTGAATTTAAAATTATGTGTAGAATCATTACATGAACATGTTTTGATAATGCATTCATCTGAATATTCCTGCATATATCAGACTAATGCTCTATGAGGTGAAGACCTTAACCATCATGCCAAACCCCCCCACATGTTGCTATGATTGCTTTGTGGTATAATTCTTCCCATCAACAGAACTGATATCCTGGACCACCATCACCTACACAGGCTCCCATAAGGGCTGGTCAGCATCCACTCACCCCCAAAAGGTGCCTCCCATGGATGCTGAGTGCCTGCAACAGAAATTTATTCTCAGCTGGATTGAAGTTTTCTGGGCTCGTTGTTCATTCAGATTGATGGTCATGATAACATAACGATAGGCAGGTGACTACTGGGAACAGTTGGCTAACTATTATAAACATTTGGTATGCAAAGGTATACAAAACACTACAGACTGGGACAGAGATGTCAAACAAGTTACAACCACAGATATTCTATTGGCAAAGAGGTACCCCATTGACACCTTACACATCTCTATTTTAACTATTTTATAGCTAATATTAAGACTTGTGCTGCCTGTAATTGTTTTAAAATTTAGAAGTGTTTTAGCTATTTTTCTTTTGTGAGAGAATGGGCTTTTACAGTGGTTTGAGCAGTTATTTACTGTACATGAGCTAGCATAGTGAGTTTCGATTGGCTGCTGGTTGTCTGTGCATTGCTTTAATTTCTAGTGCATTGTTTGAATTTTCACTGTGTTTGACTTGCACCACTTTGCCTGGCAGACTAGTATTCTTTTTATTGCCAGCCTTATAGCACTTGGCATTCGTAAGTTAAGCAACTGCCAAATGGTCTAAAAAACAGACTCCTATTTGTCATACATGATACAACCTGTTATTGGTATAAGTATCTGCACAACATGGAAGACATCCTCTTACCTGAAAATATGGTTTGTTATAACCGTGTACTACCATCCATGCCTCAGTACAAACATACCGAACCAACATATGTTAAAGCTGCCAAAAAATCACTTCCCAAACCTTCTAGAACCAGAAAGATAATGCCTCATTAAAGATCTACAGACACAACCCATTACTCACACATAGTAATGAGTAACCCGGCAGTGGACTTTAAACTGTCAGTTACTATTAAACTCACAATTACAAATAGAAATGTCCTAGTAATTGGTGGCTCCATTGTCAGACACACTAACTTCATGTTTATGTTAGACAAAGACAGTTGTCACTATCTCTTTAATTTATCCAAGTCTTTTGGGATTCTAATGCCATGATGAAAATGGACCCCTTTCCTAAATCAAAGTATGATTAAAGTTCATGAAATTAGTATTGTTTCAGTCTTTTATGTTAGACAAAACTTCTCCTCGCAGCACCCACAATGTGCCTAAAATTGACTCCTTCTGCAATTCACACAGTGTTATTTGTATTGGTAACATATCTAAATATGACTGTAAATTTATTTTTATGAGACCCTTTGCTCCTAGTACTATTGGAACTGTCTGAGTATCCTTCTTCCACATTGCCTTCATTTCTGCCTGCAAATCCTGGTATTTTATGACTTTGTGTTTCTCTGTATGTAAGACAATGTAATCACTGTGTGTGGCAATTTAAATTACCAATGCTACTTGTGTCTTCTTTTCATGGACTACTATACCTGGTTTTCTTGTATCAAATTTTTTGAACTCTTGGTAATGGGTGATCCCATGTGATATGAACTTCATCATCTTCTATAATGTTTTGTGGTTCATGTTTCCAGTGTTTCTCAGCTACTTCAATATTATAATGTTTGCACAATCTCCAGTGCAACATTCTTGCATACAGGCTTTCTGCCATTAGTATATTGTACCAAGCAACAAGATGTGCAACTGTTTCCAGTTCTGTTTTACAAAACCTGCATTTGTCTGTTTCTCCAACAAGTTCAGTGGACTTTGTAAACCAATGTGTATGTAGTCCACTGTCCTGGGACACCGATATTAACCTTTTGACTTTTGATTTAAATTCACATCTCCTTAACCATTCTAGCATTAGATCCTGATCAACATGAGGTTGTTCCAGGAGTTTTCTATACTTTTAACTATATTAATGCAGTCCTACAATTACAGAGCTGTACATGTAATCAGTTTTGAAGAGGCTCCTACCTCCCTCAGAATGGAGAATATGTAATCTTTTTATACATTGATTTTTATAAATCATTTGATAAGCATGAAACATTTTTCTTGTTTTCCTGTCCAACTGATCCAATATCTTTTGAGGCCAGTCAATCACCCCAAAAATATAAGTTAGAACAGAAAGTGCAAATTGCTTTTATAGCCTGGATTTTTTCCCAGATGTCAGGGCTGTTTTCAGTATTAATTTTAGTCTTCTAAAATATTCCTTACCAAGTTTTATTCACATTTGTTCATGTTTTGTTATTGACCCTTCGTCAATTCCCTAGTATTTATACACCCCCCTGGCTCAAGTTGTTTTATATCACACTCCTGTCCAAGACTGATATTATCTTGGTTCTGCAGCTTTCCTGCTTTAAAGGTTGCTTTTCCATATTTATCAAGAACAATTAACGTTCTTATATTGTCTAAGAAAGTTTTGACCACATGCCGTTGTGCATTCAGTTCCTCATTTGATGAACTGCACAGTTTTAAATCATCCACAAAAAGAAGGTGAAAAGTCTTTTCACTTTGCTGTTTTCAGGGAGCCACATTATAACCATGACCAAATCTGTCAAGTAGACAGCTTAATGGGTTAAGGGCAAGATAAAAAAGCAGCGGTAACAAACAGTCAACCTGGAATATCCCCCTTTGAATGTTTATCCCTGGGATAATAATTTGCCCTTTATCATGGTTCATCTGCAAAGTGGTTTGCCACTGTTTCATGGTCACTGTAATGCAATCAATCAGTGTAGGGTGTATGTTATACATTTGCAAATACTTTTTATCCGTGTATGCGGGATGCTGTCAAATGCTTTTTTGTAGTCTGTCCATGTCATACTCAGATTTCTCCCCTTTTTACAGTTTCCATTATGACTTCATTTAACAGCAAATGATCCTTTGTTCCATAGGACTTTCTTTTGTTACCCTTTTGTTCTATTGCCTTGATTGAGTTTTCATCTAAATGACTATAAGCTGTGTCAGCATCAGTTCCAGTGTACAGTTTATCCATAATTGAAAAGCATGTTATTGGTCTAGAGTTTTTAAGATATCTTGCAGGGTTACTCTTAATGAGAATTATCACTTTCCCATTATTAACCAGGTTGGCATCTGTTCTGATTGCACTTATAAATAGTTCTTACTCATGGCTAAAGTCTCATGTAAATATATTAATACATTTAGCCAGGACTTAGGTAATGCATCTGAGTCTAGTGTTTTCCATTTAGGAGCTTTCCTAACTTTTGTTTCAATTTCTCTGGCTGTTACATCATCCCCTTTTATATCCTGTACTTTTGAACTTCTTATTCTTTCTTTTGCATCATCTATCCATTCAACATCTTTGTTATGTTACACAGGATCTTCATAGATATTTCTCTGAAATATGTCTATTTCTTCTTTTTGGTGGTGTTTCTATTCCTTTTGCCTTGTTTCGCAATTCTCTATATTTTCGGGTCATCAACAAATTGCTTATTTTATACTTTTCCTTTATATTCATTTGCATATCTTCTAAGCTTTTCTGCTTGTGCAAATATCTTTAGTTTATTATTTGCAATAGTGTGCAATAGAGCCTGGTTTCTTATGATAATGCATATTGCTTTTATCTTGTCTATCTTTCTGAGTACTTTTACTGATCTGTTCCCTGCTCTGTACTCTTCCAACAGTGACACATCTTGTATTAATTACTTTATAGTTTCCCCTGATATTTCCATGATGGCATTTGATTTTTCCCCTTCCTTTCCCTTACTGCCCTGTGTTTTATGGTAAGACCTTATCTGTCATTAATTTTGCTGCACAGTAATATGTCCTATTTAATTCTATTATATCACACACATTTCTATGAACAGTCTTGATTACTGTGCTCATTTGTTTTATCAAACTTCTAATGTTTTGGTCCTTATTGACTTTCTGTAATCTATTTCTTTCATTGATCTTAATGTGTCTCTCCATCTCTATTAAATCAAGCAACTCTTCTCTTAGATCATTTTCCTCTAAACTAAGAGCACATTTTTTGTTTTCTGTTTCCTTTGGGCATTCTAAAGAAAGTTCCAGAATATTTTCCTGTGCCATATTCTCTTCATCTTCATCCTGTGTCATCTGGTGCTCTTTCATATGGGAACTCAACATTAATTGCATCAGAGTTGCCATAGTTTCCTGTTCCTTACTTTCCTGTGCAACTAGAACTGAGCTTTTGTACTGATTTTCTGCTTAAGGCTCCAAAGTATCTTCATATGGCAACTGATCAGATGCTTCCCACTTCACTGGTTTCTCCTTAATTTGGAGACTCATGGTTCTATCATTCTGTGATGTTGTCAGAGTCAGATTTTCTACACTAAATCCTTTACTTTGCAGGTAATCCATAACTTCAGTTTCTATTTCTTTAATTTCTCCATTACTAATTGTCTTTTCTGCTTTCCCATTTGTTTTCTTATTTTTATTTATTTATTTATTTATTTATTTAATTGAAAACATTTCCATATCTGGATGCCTTTGCATGTCTTTCTCTTCAAATATCTTTGGTATTACTTTTTTGTACTGATTAGTTTTTCTTTCTCCATTGCATATACAGTGGATATAAAAAGTTTATACACCCCTGTTAAAATGCCAGGTTTTTGTGATATAAAAAAATGACACCACAATAAATCATTTCAAAACTTTTCCCACCTTTAATGTGACCTATAACCTGTGCAATTCAATTGAAAAACAAACAAATCTGTTAGGGGAAAAATATAAAAAATAAAAAAATGTACAGTACGCTGGTTGCATAAGTGTGCACACCCTTAAACTAATACTTTGTTTTGTGTGCACACCCTTAAACTAAGGGGTGGATTCACGAAGGCTTGCACGGAGTCTAAGAGTAGAGTAAGACTCCATGCAGCCAACATGTCTTCCAAGCGATCCACGAACAGCCGGCAGGGGCATGTAAGAGAGCACCTAAAACTCCCTTTACATGGACAGGGCTAGGATATGCAAATTACCTCATTTGCTGCTGAAAGGCATGCAAATGAGGTAAAATTGCGATTCAGGAAACCCTAACCTGTCCGAGTAAGAGTAGTGTTATTTGCAGAAATGTACTCCACTGACAACTGAGTACATTTCTGCAAATAGCAAAACGGAGCTGTGACAGTTCGAAAAAAAGGATGCATCCAGTCGAGGAAGCATGCTAATGGCCAAAAATATGGCCATTGGCAATGTCCACCGATGCAAAAATAAAATAAAATAATTTTTTTTTTCCGATCGCCGATGTTTAAGCGTAGCGCAGCGCCGTGCAAACGCGGTGTGCTGTAAAAACCAGAAAACCAATAATTAAAATGCAGAAATGTGGATTTTACAGTAATCCCCAATATACAATGCAAGGGAATGGCAGTCCAAAGACAACATGGCTACCGAGTAGAGGTTGCTAAGTGGGGAAGCACAGTCTAAGAGTTGTAACCAAGCATTAGTAGGCAATCCTATGCAAATGAGGGTAAGGATAGTGAATCACAAGTTTACATAGCAAAAGAGCACAGTCAGTGTAGTGTAGGAGTAGGATAAGGGGTGTAACAAAGTAGAAGATAGGTGACATCATAAGGAGGGTATGTCTGAGAGAAGTCAAAGTCAAAAATTTGTTGTTACCCTAAGACTATTTTATTAGATGATATCTCGGGTCCTTCTCATACAGTACCATGTAACAGCTGTCATTTCTGTTCATACATCTTGACGGATCCTGTATTTATACATCCCCTAGGGTTCAGTAATCATACGTTTTGTGTCCGAGGTGATTGCATGTCTAAAGATGTTGTATACATGGCCTCCTGTACGGCATGCTCAGCATACTATGTTGGCAAAACGAATCACTGTCTTAGAGACAGGATTCGTGAACATGTATATCATATCAGGAAGGGCAATGTATGTAATGCCCTTGCCAAACATGTTCTTGCTGCTGGCATTAGTCATTCTTTTAAATTCAGGGTTTTGGAACAGGTTCATAGGACTCATAGAAGGGGAGATATAGAAACATATACTGAAGCAAGGGAGACGTATTGGATCATTAAATTTAGATCTGACAGAGCTCCAGGTTTAAATGGTAAGGTTCCCCTGAGACCCCTTCTGAAAATGAGGAGATTAAAGTATAATAAATGATTAAAACACTTTATGTGTATGCTTTTATCATTGAGGATTTATATGCAAGATGTTTTTAAATAAGTTATTGTTGCAATTTAAAGGACAACAACATTGTTCTTGTCTTACTGTTTCTATTTTTAATTGTTTATTGTGATATAGCTTTAAGAGCATTTTTCAGTGTTTCCCGCTTTTTTATGTATTTAAGCCTTCATTGTGTGTTTGATTAAATGTATTAAGGTCTGATGAAGCTTTTTAGCGAAAGCGCTCACCTCTATTGCAATAAACCTGGCTTTTATATCAGTTGGAATACGTTTATTTGAATATCCTGCTACCAAGGACTATTGTTTGCACTGTGTATGGGACTGTTTTGTTATACTTTCTACCTCTTCATTGCTTTGCTCTTATGCGGTACGTTTATTTATATGTATGAAAATATGAAGCAGTGATAGTCCTCGAACAGTGCACTATAGTCATAGTACAGAACCACTAAACCATGACAGTATGTCAATGGTCAGCTTGTATGAAAAAATGTTGATAAGTCAATGCAAAGTATCTCATGGAAACCTTGCAGGCATAGCATAATCCCTGTTGAGTTAAGACACAAAGGTGAGGCCTGCAGTAAGAATAGAACCTGATATTCAACACACATATATATAAATGTTAATATTGGTAATGTTCACACACATCAACAAATGTAGTGGACCTCAGACAGCAACGTACTGCAAGGTCACACTGGGCATGCTCACACACTTGAATATATGAGACAAATGTCAGGCAACAAAACAGTGAAAGTCTGAACTGGGCATGCTCACACACTTAGGGCATGTCTGAGTACAGCAGTGGGCCACACATATCTGTCAGTTGCATGTGTCAACCCAGGAACCTCGCACTATTCACCAATCCGCCATGTGCACACAGTGATATGACAACAGACACATATATAATATAGTGAAACCTGTCATAATCAAATATGTTATGCAGATACCTAGGTTGTTCATAGAAAGTGGGAAAGCAAAGAAGACACAAAACCTGCAATCAGTACCATCACTGAACAATGTGCATCCCGAACATTAGCATAGGTTCAGAGGTTGACACTAGGCTATCTGCCCTAGGGTATGTAGAAGCCTAGCCACAGTGTGTTTGTATTTTGCAGCCCTGCTAGATTAGTAGACTGTGCCTGTGAATAGTAGGTCACATAAGATATCCCACATATGTTCATTTCATTCTGCCTCAGTCTAGCAGGGACCCAGAACATATCCCAGGGCTAAACATACGATCACCTATCCACCTGTGAAAATGTCACCTGTAGGTGGTCAGTGTGAGTCTCTGCGTATGTGGGACTGTGATCTCATTCCCAAGTGAGTGGAGCCTCTGGGATGGGAATCTGTCCCTCCAGCATGTCCTATTAACATCATTGCTGACGTACCTGTCCCTGGAGCATGTAGCTGTAAGGGACTTTGATATCCTGATGTGGAGCCTGTCCATCAATGCTGTGATGGACATGGCTTCAAACAACAGGCACAGATTGCATCCAAGTAGGCAGTAAGCAACTGAGGAGAGCTGGGGTCACCATAGGCAAACTGCGCATACCATCTGTGTGAGTCCCTAGATCCACATGGTTAGGTACATTTTTGGACATTCCAGTTGCTGCAAGTGTTGGGTAAGGTACATCCAAAATGGGGCATTGTATCCAAGCATGGGCCTGATGAGTATAGGGGCACAATGACCCCACCTGATCTGGATGTAAAACCCTATGGGATAAGGTGGGCTGTATAGAAGGTGTGTCCAACAACACTGGCAACGTGAATGTCAAAGGCAAGAGTACTAAGTATTCATGTCCCCAAATCACAAATCACACACACCATACGTGATGTATCATCCATCACCTGTGTGTTAATGTGTGGGCAAGATGTTAGTACCAAAGGTGATGACTATGCATCTAAAGGAAGGTAGTTGTAGGCCATGACTCTGACACCAGTCATCCATCTCTGTGAGACCCTTTCTGAGGATGCTTGTGCCAGCTGGGGAGTCGATTATGGCACACAGTTTGCAGTCATCTGCAAACATGGTCAGCCACATTCCTCCTGTGTTAGCCAGTATGTCTCAGAAATATATACGGAACAAGAGAGGTCCCAGGACTGAGCCCTGTGGGATGCCACATATAACTGGTGTATAGTCAGACATGGCACCTGCAATACTGACCATGTGGGTGCTATCCATGATCCAGTTAGCAATCCATCTTGTGACATATGTGTAGATATTGAATCCGGTGATCTTATGTATAAAGGCCAAGTGGGGTATTGTGTTGAACTGGTGTGTAAGCTCCAGGTAGGCTGTGTGGACAACCCTCTGTACGTCTATGGACCTGTTAGCCATTTAAAGACATCAAACAGGTGCAAGAGCCAACATCTGCCCACAACAAACTCAAATTGTGTAGGATCCAGTGTCTGTAGGTCCACAGTGTCTATGTGTATGTGTTCCATGACGATACGCTCCATAGCTTAGCAGACCAGGATAGTTAGGCATATAGTGCAATATTGTCCAGGGTCCCTTGTGGCACCAGCACTGTGGAGCGGGTACACTGTAGCTGTATGCCATTCCATGGGTACATATCCTGTAGTAACTCTGATATTGAACAGTGACATAATGTGAGTGTGAAGTTCATCATGAATGTCATGTAAGCTGCAGTCCAGGACATCGTCTGGTCCCATTGATGCTGTGTTGTCTGCTATGGAGAGGGCCGCACTCACCTGTTCATCTGTGATGTCAGGGAGGCTACACCCTGTTGGGATGGACATGTGCACTGCAGAGGGGATGGTGGGGAAACATTCCCACTGAACCTGTTGTCCAGGATGTTTGCACTGTCAGTGGGTTCACTGTATCTTTTATAATTATGCAGTAACTCACAGCATATCTGTGAGTTCCCACCCAGGTCCCTGACATAACTAAATAAGGCCTTGCGATTGTCCATGGTGTCTGTTGCAAGTGTCCATTAGAAGTGGGCCTTAGATGAATCAACAAGTGATCGTAGCTATACCATAGTACTGATCAGAGATGCCTTCCTGATTGTGATTGTGCTCTATCATATAGTAGCCTCCTCCTGTCCTTGTATAGCTCATTAATGGCCATAGTCCACCAGACAGGTCCCCTGCCTTTGGAGGAGTGAGTCTTGTAGTTATCTGGGATAGCATGATCCATGCATTCCAGTAGTTGTCCATAGAATGGGTTTGTAAAGGATTAAGTGGTCTGAGCCATAATTAACACTGTCCCAGGGTCTTTGAGGGATACCACCTTGGTTTGTATAAGTGTGATGTTTGCTCATGAGAAGTACGTCACTGAGATCACCTAGGATGTGTGTGTGTATAGGATATGTATGTCCAGTGAGATGAATGTATGTTCTGACCTTAACAATGAGGGGTATACCTCTGGCGTGGAACATAGAGTCCCCATGTTGGTGATGATTAGGTCCCACATGTTTTAACACCCTGTGGTTGTGGTGACCAGGTCTGCCATAGCATTTGAGTGTAACAATCCTAGCAACTGTTGTGCTTGGGTGTCAGTGCTTGAGTAGTATTCCCAGTCAATATTTGTGTATTTGAAGTCACACAATATAATGGTGTTTGGAGAGACCTTCACATTCCCCAGTGTTCCCAGGAATAACTAGTGTTGTTCCCAAGTTTGGGAGTGTGGTCTGTAGCAGTCTACAAACTGAAAAGCAGCTTGGCCCACTCTCAGTTGCACATGTACGTTCCCCGATGCTTTGTGCAGTGCTACCAACCCGGAAGTGTGTGTATGAATGATGTATATGGATACCCCCCCCCCATTGTTGTTGTCCAGTCCGAGTCTTGTGTCCGAAAATCATGGTATGAAGTAAAACCTGGTAGTGCTGGTGTGCTTTTGTGAGCCTGAACCAGGTGTCTGTTACTGCAGATATATCGACAGACTCCATACTGATGTGAGTCCTGAGTGCATGCATTCTGAGGGTTAGACATCAGTTGTTGAGCAGCATCACTCTCCGTTTCCTTTTCCCTGTAACGTCTATGGATGTGGTTTTGTCTTCTGAGCCTCACTTCAAACAGCCACTATGGGTGTGGCAAGAGCCTAAGCCAGTCTGTGAAAGCCTAGGGGTGACAGGTGCATGGCGTCCATAGCAAATCTACGTGGCATGTTGAGCATGTAATCCCAGGCTGACAGACACTGGATCCCCTTTGAATGACAACAATATGTTAGGCAACTGTTAAAAGTGATCAGTTTGTCTGTATACTGTGACATGGTACTTGGTGAGGGTAAGATGCTACACAAGGTCAGGGTCATACTGGTCTGGGCTACATGATTAGAGAGCTCCTCTATGTCTCTTGTCATGTAGTCCAGGGAGGAACATTTGAGGGTTTATATACCAGCATGGTCAATGATGGAGCCATATTTGTACTTGCAGTGGACTAACAAGAGTGCATGTGTCATGTGGCAGATCCTGGCACCCTACACACAGCACAAAGTGACCTTCTCCTTGTTCAGCCTGGTGATTGGGATGTCAGTGTGACCGACAATTACAGTCACCTAATACAAGTGTATGAGGTGTGTTGTGTAGGCCTAAGGGCAGTGACTGTGTGGCACAATGACTTTGTGAACTATGTGATATGTGTGTATGGTTGTGGGTTAGCAGTTGTTTGTGTGTCTATTTTGGATGCCTCTGCTGCTTAGGCAGAGTATATTTAGAGGCTCCGAGTATGTCTTTGTGTGTTAATGTATATGGTTTGCTGTTGTCATAGGTCCATGTGAGACTGGATTTGTGGTGTGTGTGTGGTTACCATCACCACCTGATAGACTGTGCCAGTCATGGCTTGGGAGAGCTCAGCCTCCTTTCTGTCTATACAGTTGCATCTCTCACATATATCCGAGTTCGGTTGTAGGAAGACAGTGTTCTCTGTGTACATAAGGCAGTTGTAACAATGCGTCAAATTTCCAATATGCACCAGCTGGACTGGAGAGTACACACGAAACCGACCTTTGGACATGCCAGGATGTAATGATGACATACACTGTTAACTGATCACAAAGGATCAGTAGTGTGTGAAGTGTGTAAAAGAGTATAACAGGGGTTTAGTGTTCAGGTTTGTTGTTGCTTTGGAAAGATAATCTACGAAGGAGTACAGACAGAAACATTACACCTCCTTCAGCTATGTCAGAAATAGCAATGTACAGTCATATATGTTCTGAGTCAGGGTCAACTGTACCTTACTGACAATGTCGACGTCCTGTCAGACAGGCCCATACATACATACCCACCTCCCAGTGACAAAAGGCCCTATCATCATACCAGGAGATATCACATGTAGAATGTGTAAACTGCTCCTCCCAAAGCCAAATGAATCCCATCACATAGATAACATTGTTTCCCCATATGTGTCATAACTGAACAACAGAACAAACAGACTCTGCACCTGAACAGTCTGTTGAGCCTCACACTCTCTACAGGATCTTACACCATTGAATGTGTTACAGCAACATGTGGCACACCCCACAAGTGTTGGTGCACAACAGACCATGGGAACTATAGTCCTATAAGCTTATGAAGTCCGAACTGCTAGTCCATGGAGTCCATCATGATTGCAGTCAGGAATAGAGCTACTGTAATCCATCAAACACACAACCCAAACGTCTGTGGTATGTTAATGAGCAGATCACGTTCCCCAAACCTGCTAGATTTCTTGCAAGGCAGCCACCTAGGACATACATCACTGAAAGGAGCAACACAGGTCCCACATAGACTTTGAATAGCCCTTTACCAACATCACAGACACATGTTGTATCCACAAAACCAACAATCTGTGTATAAATATGTATTGTCATATAAAGGAATGATAATTTGTCCACAGATAGATCACACAAGCTATGAATTGTGGATTCCTGTTCAAGATGTTCACACCTGCTGATCCACAAGGTTCATTCCTGGGATTGCATAACACTAAGTGCACACACATTACCATGTCCAGTCTGATGATGTCAGCATCCTACAAACATAGCATGAGAATAAAAACCACACAGTAAAGCATATAGCATGTTGTGCTAATGCGTATCTCCGTAGTGTCATACCATAGTTAGGTAGGGGTTTAAATCCTGCAATTGCTGTGTGTGTGTGTGTGTGGCTGTATGTGTGTGTGATCCCCTTGGGGAGGAGTGCCCTTTTTGTAGACTTTCACAAAACATTAAAAGAGGTGAACACCTCTTTGCCAAGTGTGATGATGTCAGTATCCCACAAATACAGCAGTGGAGATTAAAACATCCAGTAAAGCATATAGCATGTCATGTTAATGCGTTTCTCATTAGCATCATAATATAATTAGGTAGGGGTTTAAATCCTGCAATTGCTTTGTGTGTGACATTCCCTTTGAGAGGAGTGGCCTTTTTGGAGACTGTGGAAACACATTAGGAGAGGTGAATACCTCTTTGCCAAGTGTGATGATGTCAGCATCCCACAAATACAGCTTTGGAAATAAATACTCCCAGTAAAGCATATAGTGCGTCGTGTTAATGCGTATCTCCCTAGTGTCCTAACATAGTTAGGTAGGGGTTTGAATGTGTGTGTGTGAGATTCACTTTGAGAGGAGTGGCCTTTATGGAGACTGTGGAAACACATTAGGAGAGGTGAATACCTCTTTGCCAAGTGTGATGATGTCAGCATCCCACAAATACAGCTTTGGAAATGAATGCTCCCAGTAAAGCATATAGCACGTCGTGTTAATGCATATCTTTCCTAGTGTCATAACATAGTTAGTTAGGGGTTTGTATCCTGTAAATGCTGAGTGTAAATGTGGGTGTGTGAGATTCCCTTTGAGAAGAGTGGCCTTTTTGGAGACTGTGGAAACACATTAGGAGAGGTGAATACCTCTTTGCCAAGTGTGATGATGTCAGCATCCCACAAATACAGCTTTGGAAATGAATACTCCAAGTAAAGCATATAGTGCATCGTGTTAATGTGTGTCTCCATAATGTCATAACATAGTTAGGTAGGGGTTTGAATCCTGTGAATGTGTGTGTATGAGATTCCATTTGAGAGGAGTGGCCTTTTTGGAGACTGTGGAAACACATTAGGAGAGGTGAATACCTCTTTGCCAAGTGTGATGATGTCAGAATCCCACAAATACAGCTTTGGAAATAAATGCTCCCAGTAAAGCATATAGCACGTCGTGTTAATGTGTATTTCCCTAGTGTCATAACATAGGTAGGGGTTTGAATCCTGTGAATGTGTGTGTGTGAGATTTTCTTTGAGAGGAGTGGCCTTTTTGGAGACTGTGGAAATACATTAGGAGAGGTGAATACACTTTGCCAAGTGTGATGATGTCAGTATCCCACAAATACAGCTATGGAAATGAATGCTACCAGTAAAGCATATAGCACGTCGTGTTAATGCATATCTTTCCTAGTGTCATAACATAGTTAGGTAGGGGTTTGTATCCTGTAAATGTTGAGTGTAAATGTGGGTGTGTGAGATTCCCTTTGAGAAGAGTGGCCTTTTTGGAGACTGTGGAAACACATTAGGAGAGGTGAATACCTCTTTGTCAAGTGTGATGATGTCAGCATCCCACAAATACAGCTTTGAAAATGAATACTCCAAGTAAAGCATATAGTGCGTTGTGTTAATGTGTGTCTCCATAATGGCATAACATAGTTAGGTAGGGGTTTGAATCCTGTGAATGTGTGTGTATGAGATTCCCTTTGAGAGGAGTGGCCTTTTTGGAGACTGTGGAAACACATTAGGAGAGGTGAATACCTCTTTGCCAAGTGTGATGATGTCAGCATCCCACAAATACAGCTTTGGAAATAAATGCTCCCAGTAAAGCATATAGCGCATCGTGTTAATGTGTATTACCCTAGTGTCATAACATAGGTAGGGGTTTGAATCATGTGAATGTGTGTGTGTGTGTGTGTGTGTGTGTGTGTGTGTGTGTGTGTGTGTGTGTGTGTGTGTGTGTGTGTGTGTGTGTGAGAGATTTTCTTTGAGAGGAGTGGCCTTTTTGGAGACTGTGGAAACACATTAGGAGAGGTGAATACCCTTTGCCAAGTGTGATGATGTCAGTATCCCACAAATACAGCTATGGAAATGAATGCTACCAGTAAAGCATATAGCACGTTGTGTTAATGCATATCTTTCCTAGTGTCATAACATAGTTAGGTAGGGGTTTGTATCCTGTAAATGTTGAGTGTAAATGTGGGTGTGTGAGATTCCCTTTGAGAAGAGTGGCCTTTTTGGAGACTGTGGAAACACATTAGGAGAGGTGAATACCTCTTTGTCAAGTGTGATGATGTCAGCATCCCACAAATACAGCTTTGGAAATGAATACTCCAAGTAAAGCATATAGTGCGTTGTGTTAATGTGTGTCTCCATAATGGAATAACATAGTTAGGTAGGGGTTTGAATCCTGTGAATGTGTGTGTATGAGATTCCCTTTGAGAGGAGTGGCCTTTTTGGAGACTGTGGAAACACATTAGGAGAGGTGAATACCTCTTTGCCAAGTGTGATGATGTCAGCATCCCACAAATACAGCTTTGGAAATAAATGCTCCCAGTAAAGCATATAGCGCGTCGTGTTAATGTGTATTACCCTAGTGTCATAACATAGGTAGGGGTTTGAATCATGTGAATGTGTGTGTGTGTGTGTGTGTGTGTGTGTGTGTGTGTGTGTGTGTGTGTGTGTGTGTGTGTGAGATTTTCTTTGAGAGGAGTGGCCTTTTTGGAGACTGTGGAAACACATTAGGAGAGGTGAATACCCTTTGCCAAGTGTGATGATGTCAGTATCCCACAAATACAGCTATGGAAATGAATACGCCAAGTAAAGCATATAGCGCATCGTGTTAATGCGTATCTCCCTAGTGTCCTAGCATAGTTAGGTAGGAGTTTGAAACCTGTGAATCTGTGTGTGTGTGTGTGTGTGTGTGTGTATGTGTGTGTGTGTGTCTAATCCTATGAGAGGAGTGACAAAGAGGTGAATACCCCTTTGGCCGGTTTGATGATGTCAGTATCCTACAGCAGTGGAAATGAAAACTCCCAGTAAAGCTTATGGCACATCGTGGTAATGCATATCTTTCTAGTACCATGACATAGGTAGGTAGGGTTTTGAATCCTGCAATTGCTGAGTGTGTGTGTGTGCCACTGTTGAGCAATGTGTTGTGTGTTTTGCTTCTACTACTGTATGACATATCAGTAAAACAACAGTATGTGCATTGCACACTCCAGATATCTGTGTGGCAAATACACATATGTACATGTGACCTAAATTGGTAACTGTGTGGACAAGCCATATATGTACATGTGACCTCATTCACGTCATAGGTGTGAAGACTGCTGTCAACACAACTACATCTGTTACCACTGACAGTTTTTGCTGCTGCTTCGTGGACCGTAGCTCACATATGTATGTATGTGACAAGTCCAGCAACTATAGTGAGCTGTGCCCTAGGTCATCTGTGTCACACACACATGACAGTTGTTATAGAATAGTGTGAGTGTGGGTATATGCCTGTGGCATATGTCAGACATGCCCAAACACAACACAGTCTGTCAATAATGGCCATTCATGGTAGGTATACAACAACTCCGTGTATATGCATACAGACACCTTATTGCTTATGTGATACACTGAGGGACATCAGCATAGCTTTGGGAATGTGGATATCAAAGGACAGATGAAATCACATGTGGCTGTCTGTACACATTGGTACCCCTGCTACATGTTGTGTGCTACTACCAATGTGGTACAATCAGGATACTATGTGTAGCAAATGTGGATGACTATGCTATTGTTGGATCATAGCTTCACACCATGGGTTTGTCAACAGGTATGTGTCTGTATGAAACCCTTGTGGAGGATAGGTGTCTAATCAAGGGAATGCTTTGTAGGCCACTGTATGCATCACCAGATGTGGATGTACATATCCCTAGAGTGTCTGCTTGTACCTAGGACGGACACATGCCAAACAGGAGTGGTCACGGGAATGTGTGGTGTCATTACCATTGGTAACTGGTATAGTACAATACCACAAAGATTCTAATGTTACTATGTATCCTACAGCTGTGTGTCAGTTGTCAAGACATCATGTAACTATTGGTTAAAATCAGGCTGTTGAGGTTATGTACACTACCAGAATGCTAACCAATGACCGATATCAACAGTATCACCCACAGCATAGTGTCATACCATGTCATACACACATGTGTACCCAAGTTGTGACATATGTGTAGTGACATGCATATTGGACACCAATAGGAAATGTGAAGTATTAACACTGTGTAATACAGGGCATGTCACCCTTCACATGTGCCCACCATGCACATACATGCAAACAGTGCACCTCCACCATGTTCACAAATGTGCACCTTGGAATCTGTACAGCACATATCACAGACGTTACATCCACTCAACGACACATGCTGCCAGTACCACACACATCAGCCAACTGGCACATGTGTGGACAATCCATGTTTGGAATTAACACTGGTGTAAGCAATACAAAATTGATAATCACTGCTGTGATGCATCATGCCTGCTCAGATACACCTACAAGGATATCATTACCCATTACTGTTCACAAAAAGCTAACATTGCTACGCTGCTAGTAGGTCACCTTGTGCATCAGCACCATGTTATCCTGTTCCTGCATCAATGTCACAGATGACAGGAGGTGGCACAGTTTCATCATATGCACAGGGTGTGTGATTGTTTTCCAGAGCCTGACAATGACCCATCCAATCAACATGTGTGTGTGTGTGTGTGTGTGTGTGTGTGTGTGTGTGTGTGTGTGTGTGTGTGTGTATGAGGGACAACAGTACAGTATGGGTCAGTGTTGATGTGATGTATGTGTGTATGTGTTAGCCCTAAGTGTTGGTAGTATGTGTGTGTGTCTACTTGCACACAGTACCCCCTTGTGGCTGGCAAATATGGGAGTTTGTGGGACAGCCACAGACTGTACCTGCCAGGCTGTACAGATCACTGTCTCCGGCAACGGACACAGTACCTGTGCCTGCCAGGGGTGACACGACTGTATCGGGTACTAAGCCAGATTGAGTACTATTGTCAGAGGCAGAGGGATGTTGACTGGATCCATGTCCCTGATGGGACTAGCCAGAGCCACGTGCACGTGGTCATCTCGGACAGTCTACTGACAGCCCAGCCACAACATTGCTGGGGCTGGTACTGGCACTACAGGAGCGACTGGCACTTGGGTGTCATCTGCAACGGCTGCCAGCTGAGGATGTTGCTGGCATATGTCCACGTCGACGTCCCAGCCATCCTGCACTGTCCTGGCACATGGACATAACATTGCAGAGGACATCTAGTGTCTCCCCCCAACGTCTATCAATGACATCGGTGTAATTGCAGATGGCACTGGCAAGGTCACGGATACTGTCATTGATCGCGGAGTTATGAGCCCTCTGCACCCTTAGTCCCTGCCTGGTGTACCGTTCCGTATGTGCCTGTGCTTGCATCACAGCCCGGAACATACCTGAGGTTGTGAGACCTGTGCGGGCATGCCTGCCAGGGGCATTATGGCCAGAGATGCTCCCATGAGAACCTCTGGACATATGCCTATGTGGTACTGTTCCGTATGTCTGGGCATGGCTGCTGTGTGGGGTTGCATGTGCCATGGATACCACACTTTCCTGGTCAATGCCTGCCGTATACTGTTCCTCACCTAATGGCCATTGGTGTTGAGGGATGTAATGGCAGTACATATGCGCGCATAGATGGGGTGGAAAGCTGTGTACTGTCGATTGGTGGACCACTGACAGACCCTGTCAAACATGCCTGTGCCACTACACATGTATCATCATGGTCACTATTTGTGGCAGTGACCTAAGGTTCCCTGCTGCACCCATCCAACAATACCTCAGCACCTGTGAGAGGGAGACAGGAAGCTCACTTTACCATCTGTACAGGATGTTCACACACATGCACACATGCACACATGAACACGTGAACACATGCACATATGCACACATGCACACATGCACACATGAACACATGCACACGTGAGAACATGCACACGTGAACACATGCACACATGCACACATGCACACATGAACACATGCACACATGCACACTAATACACTACACATTCAAGTTGACACACACACACCAACAGCAATATGGAACATAGTCATTAGTGGTTGATGGTGGAGTACAGTATCACAAGCCAAAGAGTCCTCTCACACGTGTTAGCATGCAGGATATGTGTTGCTTGACAGCATGCAGTGCGAGTGTAGAGAGTCCTTGAAGATAACAGTATACATGTTGTTGATGCATGTGTGTTGTTCACTGATTGGCCTCACCCTGGTAGACAATGTGTACATGGACACAACATTGCACTGCAAGTCTGAAACACTTTCCAATATCCTGTGCACCATCACTCATAGGTATACAAACCATGTCCAGATGCATACAACTGTCAGATGTCTAACAATGAATGCTATGTGTAGTACTGCAGGAACTGTAACTGGATGTAGTGTAATACCATGAGCCATCATTAGGCAGCATCATGTGGTCACTCAAGGCCACTGATGCATGTCACACTGGCAACTATCTTGCTTTACCTGACCTGCATCACGTAGGCTACATTAAACAGTTCACAGACGTTGCATGGGCATGTCAGGTGTTCAATAGGGAGCATTGCCTAACATGACTGTGTTGTGTGTTGATGCATGTCACACCGCCCCATGATAGGCCTCTACCCCCAGGTATAGTATGTGTGCTGTGTTGATGACATATGGGATACTGGAGTATGACCTCACAGCAGGTGTCTACATATGCCATGTGTATCATATTAACACATACTGCATATGACAAAGTGGTGTATGTTGCGTGCATGTGTATTGACTATGCCTATACAATGTCCACTACAGTGTACCCCACTTGTTTGTGATGCTCTGTGTGTTGCATGTGTATGAGTCAGCTACTCGTGTCATTGGGAAGTGCATAGTCACACAGAGAACATGCAGAGCATGCACTATGTGTAGGTGTTTAACATGTGTATATGGCCTACAACTCTCCTATGACATGCATATGTTATATGCTATATTGACTGTAGCCCACTCACCAGCATGGGTCTCCTGTCTTGCTATCACACTAGAGGGACCTGCAAGGATATGAGACAGTATGTCAGTGTCAACAACTATGGCATTGCTGCTGTGAGTCTGCAATTATACAGAAGTACCTGGGGTGACAGTCACAGGCATACAGATAATATCCCAAATTATCAGCATTGCATGACACCAGGCTCCACATATTCTGCATACACAGTACACATCTGATTAATGCATATTATAACACTTGGGATAACAGGGGTCTATGGATATGTCATGTTACCTGCACGCTCATTTTCGCTGTGCTGGGTGACTCCGGCCTCCATGATGACACAGGTGTGTTGTACTGGTTGGCCAGGAGCCAACACACTGAGGAGCAGCTCTTCCACTCTGGTGAGGGGGGGGGTGTAGCAGCACCACCACCTGCGGCAAGCTGTTGTCTGTGGACATCGGAGGCATGCTGCCAGACATGTCTGATTAAATCACTGCAGTGATGGCGTACCTGCTCATAAGTCTGGTTATGCATGCCTACATCATTCACCCGATGGACAACATCCTGCCACAGTGCAGTGCGACCGTGCTGGTCCTGGCAGGATCTTGAAAACAGAAGATTATAATGTTGGATGAGTGCATCTGTGATAACGTCCTCCTCCTCAGGGGTATAGGATTGCTTTCTGTTGTGTGCCATAACCCTGGAAGACAATTAAACAGTAATTGTGAAAAAGCCATGTTGCACACTCAACATTCTAATGTACAGACATCAATGAAATGCCATATATAGCAACCTATTGGCTGTCAGTAGATACACATTTTTAATAACATATATGACTGCTAAGACCACAACTGCCTGACAGTGCCTGGTACATTCTATATACCAAACCATGTTCTGCACAGCCACAAAGTGAAACCAGTATGTAGGACTATACAACAGTACATGGCACACTGTATGTGACACAATGCAACACCTAGCCACAGGAGGTGTATATGAAGCTAATGCATACAGATATTTGTCATCCATTTAAATCTATGTACAGTACGGTTACGGTACTAGCAGTACACCACACTATTTGTTGATAGCAAACCCCTCAGTAACATATGTGCACATTCACCACTATAGGTTGCATACTGCTGTACTACACTATACATGTTGCTAGATACGCACCTATATCCTGTGACACACATACCACCGAGGCCATGTTACAGGCATACCCACACACACATCAGACATACCTACAAGACACAAAGGTATGGCAACCCAGATTACAGTTACCTGTGTACCATACATTACTGTGTGTCAGCACATACATAACCTCATGCCTGAGGTATGTGATGTGTGAGGACTACAGGTAACAAACAAAAGTGTGTTATCAAGTCATGTGGATATAAACCATACTGTGCAGTTGAGGCATACAGCTTCAGGTAGTACTACAGTCCATACATGACTTGTATTCACTAGTGTTAACAATCAATAAGCATACATGTACTGCTTTAGCCTACAAAGGCACACTCCATTCGACAACATGGGACTATGTCACAACGTATGCCATACTGATTTTCCTGCCTGGCAATAGCATACGGACCTTTTGATGGAATTAGAGCTACAACACTACATACCATGGTATACACAGATTCCCACTAGGCTATCACACATATACGCATCATTGACACATTCACATACACATTCTCCATCACACACAGTCAACCTCATATAGCATGTGTTGCAACAGGTACATGTGTGTGTGTATCATGTCCTAGGTAGCTGATAGGCTGTTATCCATAGGGCCTATGGAAGTCTAGATATATGGTACCCTGCACTACAACACACATGTAATGTAGGTTCATGTGCCCCTGTCATGCAGAGCCACAGGGGTGATTACCGGGTTGTGTTTCCTATCTCACATGCAATCATCATGGTTGTTGATGGCAACTGCTAATGAGGACCTTCATATGCTGTTGATAGGTAGTTGGTTCCACAGTATGGTATGTGTCTGTGATGATGATGTGCCAGTCGAGCATGTTCGGCTTTTTACATTACAATGTGTTGATCAGTAGAGTGTGTATCTTGTCTGGTGTTCCATCTGTTTACATGGAGCACATCCAACACCTGTGGGTTTGCCATAGCTTTGTATGTTAGGCAGGGGTAGCCTCTGGGTAGGCGGTATGCGATACAGTGTAGCTGTGGTTTTGTAAGACAGTCAGCATAGGGCATCTGTTGGAATCTGGTAATACTCTTTGTGAGGTATGTGTCTGGCATCTACTGTTGCTGTGGATGTCTTCTGAGGTACATACCAACAGGGACATTGTACTCTATGATGGGTGTTATGACTGATGAGTGAAGTGGAACCCTGACCTCTGTTTCCATGGATGACACACATTTACTGATGACATGTGGACTGTACTAGGTTTACATTACTAGTGTGGCACAGTGATCATCATTAGGGACACTACTGTCCACCTGTGCCCCGTAGTCTCTTATCACACCTTCGGTGTTGAGTACACTACCACCTATGTGTTAGTTCATGGGTACAGGGCTTTTAACAACAGGGATGGCAATACATGTACAACATTCAGCTGGAGCATACCTTTCAACATCCACTGGTGTACACATTGATATGCATATCAGCACATATACAGTCCACCTTTCATGGTGGGAGTATCAATTATGCAAAGGTTGAGGGGGATACAGTTATGTAATGATATTGCACAGTCTTGTGTAGAATGCATGGAAGGTGTTCTCAGCCCATATATGTTTAGCAGGACCCCATATGTGGAAGACTATATACCTAACAAAGCATACCCACAGCATTTGAACAACACATTTCATATGCCAGCACTCTATGCTGTCTTGTTTGACACACACTACAACCTACATATATGTAAGCACATAACAACCTGCACCAACATATAAATGTCCGCCCATCACAAATGGTTGCAGTATGTCCCTTGCTCTATGCACATGTTCAGATGCTTATAAATCAGACACACATGTATCTTGACATATGTGTGTGCCATACAGACACAAGGTCCACACTGTTGTAAGTCCATACACCTCACGGATGACCTGTTGGGCCTTGCTACAACATGGACAGTTGTCACATGTGTGCATACAGTTATAGTACAAGGGTATACATAGCTGCAAATGATACATTACTATGCTAGCCTGCTACAGCGGTTGCCAATGCTAAGCTACACATTATGTGACTATCATGCATGTCTTACTCTGTGACATCCAAGTTTATCTAGGTGTTTGCAATACTCCCGAAAACTGCCATTAAACGCAGTACTGTACAGACCATAGATAACATGTTCAGATGTTTGACATGTACTGCTGAGCTACAAATGTCACACTTATGTCCCACTGCACACAGCTACCCAACAATTTCTCCATGGCAATAGTTATGCATGGCATCAGTGCATACATACCTACTGCTGCCACATATGCATGTATCAGAGGATCTACAGTACTAACCATAACCATATACTACCTGCCAGTAACTACAAACTGTTACATACCTGTATGTCCCTTCCAGGTCCATTTGTGTATGGTTTTTATTTATTTATTTATTTTGTTGGTACAGAAACTTACTGTTGTTTTTTTTATTTATTTTTTCCTGCTTGGGGTTGTTCACTATGTGGAACTTGCAATGTAATGATTGCATTTGGGGATAGCAAGTACTATCTGCTTTTATAGGTATTTGCACATGTGCATGTGATGCCCTCTGCACCAATTGTTGCCCAGCATTTGGTAAATGCATACAGCCTGCTGAATGGTAATTGCAGTACTCACTGTCATAGCAACCCAATGCTATAAATTGCTAAGGTATGTAGGCGTAGCCCTTTCAGATATCCAGAGTGGGGCCCATGCTTGTTTGCTGTGGACACTGTTGTATAAGTCAGAAGGTTGGTATACATCTTATAAATGAAGCTAGAGGTGTAGACAGTGATGTACATGTTTTACTCAGACCTGACTGTTGCCACTTCCAATACTGAGCTATCAGTGTAGAGTTTTACTCACCACTATAAATGCTTACACAACATTTATGTGACTATACTGGGAATATTAATGTACTGACTTCTGCAGGGTTTATGTTTTTTACTGTTGACATTAGCACAGGGTTCACAGGACAACTGGACAATTCCTGTACTGAGTATGCCTACCTACACACTTGATAGACCCTAAACGCACAAGTATATTTTAATTGAGGGGGGTGCTTACATACTGAGAGCATTATGCATTAATGTGTGAATATTATCTTACTGGACTTGCAGGATTGATGTGTACCTGTGGGTTTATCAGGGCAGGTTGCCTGTCTGCATGGTTCCTACCTGTGAATCTACCCAGATGGTAGCCAGAGGTTACACTGTCATTCTTTGTCTGTGCAACTCACAGGTGTTTTCAGCACTGTTACAATGGCATTGTTACAGTCAGTTGCTACCAGTACATGGCTACATCCATTGGTATTTCTGTGTTATACAACTACATAAGGGTATGCTTGGGGAGGTCCTAACAAAGCTATTTGCAGAGTGTGTAACAGCAGTATAGCCTATATGCCTGTGTGTTTGGGCCTCTGCCGGGCCTATGGAACAGTCAGATACATCTTTGCATGGTGTCAGGGATAGGTAGTTGAAAGTGAGGTACACCTTACACATAATAGGGACAGTAGGTGTATACTTCAGTGAAGCAGTGCATATGGATTAGTACTCCTTTCATGACATACAAGCGGTGTCTACTGTTATTATTGTCAGTATTCATTGTGTAATAGCCCACCTTTCTGACTGATGTCAGTACTTTTCTGAGGGATTCTGAGGGACACAGCTAAAATATGTTTCACAATCAGGGACATCCCTGGAAAGTTGACTGAGTTAGGAGGTATGGCCACTGCCCTACTCAGATATGCCAGTGTTTGTCCTGCTATGATACTGTGTGGGGGTTGTAAAGTGCCTCTGTAACATTATTTTCTGCTTGATTGGCTGCTTCTCACATCACACTTATGTAATGCAATCCCACAACAATTGCTGGTAAAGATCCACAGAACAGGCTTTGTGTTATGGCCTTCCTATTTTTCCTTTACATTCACTCATTGTAATGCATGATATATTTTTAACAGCACCAAGTTATTGTATATCTGTTGTGGCTTAGTGGTACTTCATGCAGTCTTATGTGCCCAAGGTCTGGGGTTCGAGACTGACAACGGTATTTTATTTTGCTGCTGAGCAGAACAAGGGTCCTGACCTAGAGTGACTAAGGCACTTTTAAGCAGTTGTAAGCGGGTTTGCATGGGTTTGCACGATGCTTAGCTAAGCGCACACATGCACGCACTCACTTAAACCCGCTTACTACTGCTTAAAAGTGCTTACTCCTGCTAACCCCCACACTAATTTCTTTGAAAGAAAAGAAAATGGGGAGATAGGAAAGTGGTGAAAAAGGGGGCACAAAGAGGGAAAGACAGTAGGAAAACAAGCTCGGGATGTGCAGGACGGGTGTAGGGAAGGTCCATAGCTGCCCATTTCTTTACCAGCAACAGCTGTGCATATGTTGCAAATTTGGAGTGAAATTTGAAACCTTCCACCCCTGAGAGAGGGGTGAGGACAACAAAGTTTGTTGTACTGCCAATTATAATTATCAGTTTACATGTCCAGCATGTGTGCAAAATGGGCAGCTATATATGGGGTGTAATTTTTTTGCAGGTACAGATTGCCCTTTTTTTTTTTCAGGGGAGAGTGGAAAGTGAGGTAGAGGAAGTAGGTATATTTGGGGAGGTAGGTTGGGTAGTTAAACAGACAAGACAAACAAGATGCATACAGGGGCGGAGTATGACACATGGGGTGGGTGAACACAATTGACGGGGATGGATGTTTGGAAATCGCAAGCCCATGAGCCCACAAATGGTAACAGTGGGACTGAGATACCCACCCACGGGCAGTCACCACTGGACCTTCACAGACCCGAGGGTCGCTGTGCTGGGGGCTGCGTAGGAGGGGCAGGCTCACCCATGAGTCGCTCCACTCTTGCCTCGAGCTGGTGTAGGGGATCAGCGACTAAACGCTGGATCTACCTACGCACCACAACCCGGACCCTTCAGAGGGTGACAGGAGGCCCTTCTCCGCCCACGCTTGCAGGGGGGGCACGAGCCCCATCCCCTGCAGCACTTCCACCTGAAGGTGGCTGGTGCCAGGTGCAACTGCCAGCTGAGGAGGGACAGGTGGGTCTGCTGGGACCGGCCTTCCCATACGTTCTGTGATTAGGTGTGTTTAATTACAACATAGACAACAGCATTCCAAGTTAGTTGTAACAGCATGCAGTAATATTCCCATTAACCCAACACACCAGGGTTACAACAGTTGAACAGCAAGCATAATACATGCATGTATTGAATGACAGTGGACATTACAACAGCATGCAGGGATGATTGGTGGCAACAGGCCACCAAGATTGTGGTGGTTTAACTGGGGACATGCATCAAAGTAAATGCAGATTTTATATAACAATAGAACATATGTCCCAACAAATGTTATGAGATTAGACATACCCATTGAGGTGTGGAATTGCATTGTTTATGCACATGGAGTAGGGTGTAAAAATAAACCTCCATTAACATCTTATTAGTACTTTAACTGTACACTACATTCCTATTGACTGCAGGTATATATCCCCTACATGTATTATTACACTAGGCAACATGCATTTCATTGCATTATGGGTTTGGCTACTTCATTAAATACCTGACCTATATCTGACATAGTAACTGTCCAAGATGCAGATGCTACTGCTACATACTTGTATTATATTTACTTGTTTATGTATCTGCACATCTGGATGTGTTCACATGACTTTTTCACTTGATTTTCTACACAACCCTACTTTTCAGGTAGCACACTAACATTTCTGGGGAACACCTTGACAGACTACTCGTGTGCCAGATTTACCTATGCATGTCAGCCATTTCACAACTGTTGAGGACTGTTACATACTTCACAGCTACTGGCACTTCCTTCATCCACTTTATATGGGACTGCACTACTGGGGGTTGTCAGCACTTAATACAACAGTAACATTTCTTCAATGCAAGGGTACAACAACATTTCTGAGTAAATGGCACATACACATTGTAAGTATTATACCTTTCTTATTTTCATTAAAACTCTTTTCTACAGGCTCTCTCCTTTATTTGATATTACACTGCATACAGTAGACCTATTCAGGACATATTATACCTTTATTGATAGGTTACAAGACTGTTTTTCAGGCTCACTCACTTATTTTCTATGACAGTGCATTGCAGAGATAGTATTCCAGACATGTTTTTGCTTTATTCATGGGTTATTACACTCTATTCCTGGCTATCTGACTTATGATATGTAACAGTACATGCAGAGGATTTATTCAGGGAATGAATGTTTTATGAAAAAAAAAAAAAAAATATTTTTGCAGTAAGCATTGTGATATTACTTTAAAAATATGTATTTAAAATTTTCCCTCCTTTTTTGAATTTAATTGCATAATTAATTGAACAATTGATGTAATTAATGTGTATATAAAAACTGCTATTGTTCTGTATTGAATTGTGATCCATTGAAGGCGAAATGCCGAGGTACCAGGTCTTGTGGAGATAAAGGAGACTATTGCTGCTAAGTATTGGCTGGTTGATGTGTTTTTTTCTACAATTTTTCAGTATCGTTTGGCTACAATTATTTTCGGATCCAAGCCATACTTTTTGCAGTGAGTTCTCTGATATTGAATGAAATTAATTTCTATGTTGAAATTTATTGGACATTGTGAATGATGTCAGGTACTGAAGGCTCCGAACGGAGCGTTACATATAATGCGTACAATACCTTGTTATTTCAAGATATGGTGACGGAGCGTGACAAAAGATTTACCAGTAATGATCCATGGAATCTTGGGGGGAATACGGATGCAGATGGTCGATTTGCCCAGCTGAATAAATTGATGGCCAAGGAAGTTGCTTTGTACTTCGATACTAGACTTTTAGAAAAGTATGTGAGCCTTAATATTACCCCTAGGGGTTTACGCATTGACAAATTGCCTGCTGCACCTTTTTCCGATGATGAATGTGATCTTTTGGAGGAATGGAAACAAACTTCTCTTTTGTGTACTACAGGCTGGCTTCGCATACTTATTAAAAGGAATCAAAAGTGTCATGACAAGCTGAAAAATGAAATTTCCGTGTTACAGAATGAACTTGTAGCAGAGGTCAATTATAGAGCCCAAATGGCTAATATAAGTGAAAAGATGAACAAGTTAGAGGCAGATGTTGTGCAGAGAAAGCGCAACAAACTAGTTCGGGACCTTAAAGACTATGAAACAGGCATTATTTTTAACTGGCAGCGTGAACCTGTACGTAATCAGTCTAGGGGGCGGAGCTGGACTCGCAGCTCAAAGCGCCGGAACTATTCAGCATCAGCGTCATCGTTTTCCTCAACAGAAAAGGAAAATACTGCCAAAAATGTTTCTTTCGCCAGAACCGCTGCTCCTAATCGAGTTGTCAACAGGGACATTGTAGAGATTTCAAATGAAGGTTCTAATCTCAGTTCCACGGAGGATACAAACTTTCAAAATGACAACTATAATAAGGGGCGGAACGGTAGAAATGGCAGAAAGGGTCGCAACCGTTACAAATGAAAATGAAGGTTTGAGAACTATTATATCCGATAGGATTTGTCGCAATGTTACCTCTCTAGAATGTGTTAATTTATCTGACTTGCACTTAAGCGATAGTATGATGAATGTTTTGTATAAGGGGAACAAATTTGTTCCTACGTTTTTCCCCTCATTTGCTGATATTTACTTAGAAGTGAAAGTATTCATTCGCAAGTTGTTATTAAGAGTATATTTTAAGAAATTTACTAATGCGGATGTGAATGTTAATGTGAATTTGAACATAAATGTCTCTAATTTTATTGAAACTGAGACTGAAGATGAAGTTTCTAATGCTATTGATTTTGATGATAGTTTATTGAACATGTCCATATACAATTATGAGTATGATGAAAATGATGAACATGGTGAATTTGATTGTCTTCTTGAAGAAGGAGATGTTTGTTCTACTGAATATAACACCGATATTAGTTCCAATATTAGTTATTTGACAGGATATGGTAGATTAAAGATGCCAAAATTTAGAAATGTAAAAAGCAAGTTTACACCTACCATATCAGTGCCAGCCATTTCAGTGTTTCAGAAAGTGCTTTTAAAGGAAACAGAGTCAATGTTTAAGCAATTCTGTAGAGAGAAAAAACAATTTAATTTAAATAAAGAAGAGTGGCAGGCCTTACAAAATCTTAAGGAACTGAAGAATAATTACATATTTAAATGTGCTGACAAAGGGGGTAATTGGGTTATTCAAAATAGATCTGACTATTGTGTCATGGTTAATAAGCTGCTTTGCAATAGTGAAGAATATATTAAACTCAGTAGGGACCCATTAAAATCTTACAATGAAGAACTTTTAAATCTTCTGGAAAGGGGAGAACGATTAGGATTTTTTTCTTATGCTGATGTCAAGAAAATGTACATAAAAGACCCTGCAACACCCATACTATATGCTTTACCAAAGATACATAAGGACCTAAATGAGCCCCCTGGTAGGCCTATAGTATCAGGGATAGGGTCTTTCTTGGAAAATGTTAATGTTTTCTTGGACTCTCAACTAAAAATGTATCTCAATAGGGTTAGTGCTCACATCAGTAACACCCAAGAGTTAATCAATGAAGTATATAAGATTACTTGGAATAGTGACTGTTATTGGGTGACTATTGATGTTAAATCTTTATATACAAACATCAATATTAGATGGGGACTTGATGCTATTCTAAATATGTTAGGTGAAGGTCCTAGGACTAGTTTTTTGATTTCTTTGTTAGAATTTTGTTTGACCCATAACTATTTTGTGTTCAATGATGAGTATTTTTTACAAACAAAGGGGACGGCTATGGGAGCTGCATATGCTCCCAATTATGCTGTGATATACATGGATTTTTTTGAAAAAAAGTTCATTTATCCCACAGAATTTTTCCAACATAAGGTCATCTTGTACAAGCGGTTCATTGATGACCTTATTTTCATATGTAAGGGGGATATATTTGAATTCTGTGAATTTTTTGAATTATTGAATACTAATGAACATAATCTATCTTTTTCTTATGAGGTCAATCGAAATCAAATTAATTTTTTGGATCTGACCCTGTTTGTAAGTAATAATACTATTGAATTTAGACCTTACAGAAAGGATACATCAGTAAATATGTTTTTGCATGCTACAAGCATGCATCCTCCCCATTTATTAAAAGCTTTGCCCTATGGAGAATTTAAAAGAATACATCAACACACTAGCATGGAATCTGAGTTAGATTATGAGTTAAATGAGGTGTTCCTAAGGTTGTGTGAAAGGGGATATGATAAAAAGCAATTACTGAAAAGCATGAATGATGTTATGAATAAGCATGGAATGTCTAGAAAGTCTCAAACGTATTTTTTGGGTTTGACCAAAAGAGACAGAGATGTGGAAAATATATTTTTCGTAACTAAATACACAGCTTTTTCTGAAATATTTGTTTCTTTAATTAAAAGATTCTGGTATTTAGTCAGCAAGGATGACTCCATAGGTGAGCTTTTTCCACGTCATATTATATTTTCATATAAAAGGGAAAGAATTTAAAAGAAATATTAAATAATAATCTTTCAATAAAAAGAACTGTCTATGCTGTTAATGTGGGTTCATTTAGATGTAATTCATGCAGTATATGTGACAGAATAATCAATGTTAGATCTATTAATAACATCAATCATAACCCAAAGCACTATTTTAATTGCAAATCTATTGGTGTTGTTTACATACTCGGTTGCAGTTGTAATAATATATGGTATATTGGGCAGACAAAAAGAATGGTTAGAGTCAGAATCTTAGAACACTTAAGGGACATTAAAAATTCAAATTTATGTAGTCCAGTTGCTAAACACTTTTTTGAGACACATGAGGGCAAGGCAGATTGTTTAAAATTCAGCATATTAGGCAAGCCTTTTTGTACTAGGGGTGACAATATTTGTGACAAACTATTAGAACTTGAAACTAGGATGATTTTGAAGTTTAATACTTTAAAACCTTTTGGTCTTAATTTAGAATTGGGTATCTGACCAATTAATTAATTAATAAATACACACAATATAATTTTGATATTCATATTACATTTCATAATGTCCATAAATCATATTAAATGATATTAAAACAACATAATAATGAAATTATATATTTAGTAAAATGTGTATATGTACATACATAAATATATTTTTTTATTAAAATATTTTTGCAGTAAGCATTGTGATATTACTTTAAAAATATGTATTTAAAATTTTCCCTCCTTTTTTGAATTTAATTGCATAATTAATTGAACAATTGATGTAATTAATGTGTATATAAAAACTGCTATTGTTCTGTATTGAATTGTGATCCATTGAAGGCGAAATGCCGAGGTACCAGGTCTTGTGGAGATAAAGGAGACTATTGCTGCTAAGTATTGGCTGGTTGGTGTGTTTTTTTCTACAATTTGTCAGTATCGTTTGGCTACAATGAATGTTTTATGCTTCACAGCTACTGCCACTTCCTTCATCTACTTCCTATGGGACTGCACAACTGTGGGTTGACAGCACCTAATACAACAGTACTATTTATTTATTGCAAGGGTACAACAACATTTCAAAGTAAGTGACACAGACACACTCCAAGTTTTATACCTTTGTTAATTACATTGAACACTCTTTTGTACAGGCTCTCTCCTTTACTTGATATTACAGTGTATACGAAAGACATATTCAGGACATATTATACCTTTCTTGATAGGTTACAACACTATTTTACAGGCCTGCTCACTTATATGTTATGACAGTACATGCAGAGATAGTATTCCAGACTTATTTTATCTAGACCGCATTAAATTCCAGCAGCAAAGAAATATGACAAAAACAGCCATATTAATGGACAAAAGAAATTACTACTGCCAACTTCAAAATAAACACCAAAACAACCCTCAAAAATTCTGGGCAGGTTTAAATAACCTTCTCCATCCTGGGAAATCCTCCACTCCTACCCCAGAAATAATATCAGATAAAAACCCAGAAGAAGTAGCCAATACCTTTAACACTTTCTTTACGGATACTATCCAAACCTTAGCTAACCAACTATCCACCACAGCCTCCACTGTTACAGAACTCACTCCAAAAACTCTTCACACTTTCCACCTACAACCAGTCTCCACTTCCTTCATTAGATCCTTACTTCAAAAGCTTAAACCAAGCACCCTCTCCGCAGACCTTCTGCCAGCTGAATACTTACAACTAGCTGCTGATGACATAGCTTACCCCATCTCTATACTTATTAATCGTACCATTTCCGAATCTACAATTCCCTCAATATGGAAAATATCATACGTAATCCCACTCCATAAAGGTGGCTCATCCACTGAATTATCAAACTACCGGCCTATAGCCATAATGTCACCACTAGCCAAAATCATGGAAAAATGTCTACACATACAACTCCTTCACTATCTTACCCAGAACAATCTCCTCACCAACTCTCAACATGGCTTTAGACCCAATCACAGCACTACTACGGCCCTCCTCTCTTTTACTGACATAATAAACCATAACCGGAATAACAAAAAAATATCTTCAGCACTCTTTCTGGACCTATCAAAGGCCTTTGACATGGTTAACCATCGACTACTCCATGATACCCTAAGAAATCTCCACCTGGATAACCTAACACTAGATTGGTTTCAGGCCTATCTCTCTGGTAGGAAGCAAGCAGTACTTTGGCAAAATAAGCTCTCCAACCTCCTTCCAAACACCATTGGAGTTCCTCAGGGGTCCATACTGGGTCCACTTCTCTTTTCAGTCTTTATTAATGACCTCCATAAAGCCAACCCTGAGGCCACCTGTATTCAATATGCCGATGATTCGACATTAATATGTTCTGACAAATCCCTTGACAAACTACTAACTAAAACCCAAAGCTGTTTTACAGCAATAGAAAAGTGGCTATCTGGGCGGCAGCTAATTCTGAATCCAAAGAAAACCAAATTATTACTCTTCCATCCAACCCAAAAACTCCCTAACACTTCCTTTACCATACAATCCAATAATGGGACAATTATCTCCCCAGACTCCCACACGAAACTATTAGGAGTGACCATTGATAATAAACTCAAATTCGACATCCACATTAATCAAACCATTAAGATCGTTAACAAGAAACTGGGGTCACTATATAGAATCAAATCCTTTCTAACACCAATTGCAAAAGTAACCCTTGCTCGCTCGCATTTACTCTCTACCCTTCTATCCTCTCCATTGTTTACCAACCTTAATAAATCAGACCTAAATAAACTATCATGCTCCTACAATCACATAGCCAGATTTGCAACTGGTAAACCATACAGAACTCATCATTGTATTAACCTAAAATACCTCGGCTGGTTAGAACTCCCAAACCTTCTCCAGCTAAACCAACTCATCGAGGCATTCAAAATACTCAAACACCCTGAAAAGTCCCCAGCACTGGAGAATTTAATCATACCATACAGCAATCTAAACAGCCTTCGGTCCTCGTGTAGGACACTCATTCAAACAGTCAAATCCTGTAACTCTGGAGGAGATGCTCTATTTGCCAATTCCATTGGTAAGATATGGAACTCCCTCCCACCCATTATTACCACCATTACCTCCCTACCCCACTTCAAAAAAAGTCTTACCCACCATTTCCAGTCTCACTGGCTTTGCCAATGCTCATATCCAGATTAACTTCTTCCTATTAGCCTACTTCTTTTTCTCCTCTATCAAGCAATCTCCTTCTGTTGTACTCTCCTGACCTTCTCTCTTACCCCCTTAATGATTCTTTCAATCTTCTCTACTTTACCTAACACTATTCTCACTCCTTTGAAAAGTTGACTATCTAGTATAAGTAAAATTACACTTTTGTCTGTGTCTATCTGTTTCACAATTATGTCTTGTCTATGAATGCTATCCAGCAAAAAACATTTTTTTTTATTAATTACATATATGATATGCCCTCTCCTCTAACTTTGTTGGTTATTACAATAATGTATTAATATGTATCTATTTAATCCTGTATGTAATTTACTCTAAATGTGGAGCTTTTCTCCCCGGGCCTCCACTGAAAATGGACATATATCCAGTCGGATTCTCCCGGTCAACAAATGTAAAATAAAATAAATAAAATAAATAAATTGATTGCTGGGTTAGTGCACTCTATTTCTGG
>NC_056731.1:73130297-73152797 GCF_019279795.1 Protopterus annectens
GAGGCTCCATTCCCAAATATCTATGAATCCCTACCTCATGGTGAAATGAAGAGGCAGCATGAACACAGCTAGGTTTCACTACATGCATCCCGTGTGCTGTGACCATAAACATATGAAAGATGCATGCACATGTATGTATGTTATGATTTGGACCATAGGCATATGAAAGATGCATGCACATGTATGTATGTTACGATTTGGACCATAAGCATATGAAAGATGTATGCACATGTATGTATGTTATGATCTGGAGCAGCTCTGTTAAGCGCTGTTTATGATTCATAAATCATATCCCCTTTGTGAATTACAGGCTGACACTTTGTTCCTTGTGAGAGTGGCAGCATTTTCAGAGGATTTCCTTTGCTAGAGTCCTTCAGAAACCATCTCTCTGATGTGTTAATGTCACCAAAATATGCTTTAGCTTCTGTACATCTGTTTCAGACATCGGCTGCTGAGACCCTGGAAGGGTCTATTTAGGAAAGCTGAAACCTATTATGACTTTGAAGCATTTCTTAGTAGTGTTACACGGATCCTTCAGGAACATAGTATGATGACAACTCCAGAATCCTGAAGTGTTTGGCACTGGTATTTTTTCCAGTGTGTAACTGTAACATGTATTGCTCATGTAATTCAGTGCAGGACTTACCTAGTGATCTACTGTGGGTGACTGAATCTATGCTGTGGGTGATAGCATAGGCACAAATATTGCTGTGGCACTGATGCATTTAGTAAGGTACTGTATTTAGCTATTCTGTTGTGAAGCTGAGATCATATCAGACTTCAGGTATCTAGTGCTGAGTTTTAGAGACTGTTGCTTTGCACTGTTGCTCAGTTTATCTAACCTACACCTGCATTTGATTAGTGATCTGTGCTTTTTTCTATCAGCACTGGCAGAGTGAAAGGCCAACTACACTGGCTGCTGTAGGAGACACTAAAAAGTTGTGAAACGGCAGGGCCAGCTTGACTATTCATCATTGAACAATACTATGCATATTGTACAATTTGGTAGACGTCTTGACTTATGGCACCCTTCAGACTATGTCTCCCTCCTGTAGGTAAAGAAGATTACAATAATCTGTAGAGACATCAACCATTGCCTGGCCCTGCTCTAGACATGGCTGTGGTGCGTGAGGGTGTTGGAGGTGCCTTGTTTGCAGGTTCATAAGTTCAGAGGTTAATACCAAGCTGTTGATTCAGTGCACCATTTGTAGCCTAGCAACACAATGAGTTTACCAAAACATGAATTAATACTAGGCCCAAAGCAGGATAATTAGGAGGATAGCTACATGTATACATCTGTAGCTCATATTCACTTCTGAGAATAGAATCAAGCGATTAGGAAACAGCTGTCCTAATACATCAAAGGACCCCCATTTAAAAATGGAGAAGGAGGTGCTGAGACCATTTTTAACAACTCACTTCCCTCTACACCCTCAACATGACTGAGAAATATTGTACCTTTGTAAATGACAACCAGACTAATCCCCAGAGAACAGGGCATTATGGTTGATGAACTGTTACCTCAGTCCATCTTGGGCCTCATAAAATTCTCACAATTAAACAAGGACCATTAAACTGAAACTGCTCTTAGCCTTAAAAGCAGTTCAAGCAAAAATAATATGACATTCTAAATAGTCCACAAAAACAGCAAGCAAAAAATCCTTAGTCAACAGGCAAAAAGCAAAAAATAACAAACTATATGCTGACATCGCAAACAGACTGCACTCTTACTAGACATGAAGCAGAATGAGCCTTTTCATGCTTAATGCATTTTTCAGGATCCATCTAGCTGCAAAATCAATGTGATAAACAATGAACACATGCACATTAGGAAAAGTGTACAGCCCTAGCAAAAAGTTGAATTTCCATTTAAGGAATCTACAGACTCACAACATTCTATATACAAAATGTTCCTTTTCATGCTATACAACTCACAAAACATCCACGCAAGGACAGAACACTTTTAAGACTGGAATAAGAAGGCATTCATAACATATAAATATATATATATATATATATATATATATATATATATATATATATATAAGTGTGTGTGTGTGTGTGTATATATATATATATATATATATATATATATATATATATATATATACATAGAGAGAGTGAGAGAGTGGAAACCTGAGAATTAATACCAATATCTATCTGTATATACATATATATATATATATATATATATATATATATATATATATAGGTTCATAGGTTGGTACTAGGCTATCGGCCTTAGGGCCTATACAAGCCTAGCCAAAAAGGTACCATGGCTTTCGCCACTCAAGAAAATTATTTTCCTGTGCCCCTGTCGAGCAGAGCCACAGACGTGAACCCCAAGGTGAATTTCCCATTTCCCATCCAATCATCAAGTTTTTTCTTGAAGAGTGCTAATGAGGAGCTTTGTTTGATATAGATAGGTAGTTTGTTCCAGAGTATGGGAAGTCTCTGGGACAGGAATCTATCCCTCCAGCATGTTCTGTTTATTGTGGTGACAAGGTTTAGGTCCCTAAACCGTGTATCTCGGTGGGATTGGGATTTTTTTAAGTGGAGCATGTCCAACAGATCTGGGTTTGAGATAGCTTTGTATGTTAGGCAGAGAATGGCTCATAGTAGGCGATATGCGACGGAGTAAAGCTGGAGTTTTTTGAGACGGTATGCGTAAGGCATCTGTTTGAGGCCAGTAATCCTCTTTGTGAGGTATTTCTGCAGCCTTTCCAGTTGTTGTAGATGTCTTATGAGGTACATACCAAAAGGGGCATTGTACTCTATGTTGTTTCTTTTGGCTTTTCCCGGTTATGGGTTGCCACAGCGGAACTCCTGTCCGCTAATGATTGTCAGTAGATTTTTACGTGCCAAGTTGCCGGCCCTGATGCACAACCTTCAACGAAGGTACGCCCATTCATACATGTCTCCACACAGAAGATGCTCTAGCTGAGAATCAAACAGGACAACATCTTACTGTGAGGCGACAACGCTACCGCAGCACCACCATTGTACTCTATAATGGGTCTAATTAGTGACGAGTAGAGGGGAACAATGACCTCTTTTTTCCTGGATGAGAAACCTTTTGTGATGAGGTGTGCCACATAGAAGGATTTCCTGACTACTGTGGCGATGTGATTATCAGAGGAGAGACTACTGTCCACCTCTGTCCCAAGGTCTCTTATCACACTTTCAGTGTTAAGTAGACTACCACCTATGTGGTAGCTCATGGGTACAGAGTTTTTACCAAAGGGGGTGACAATACACTTTTTGGCATTGAGCTAGAGGCCATGGCTTTGACACCAGGCATCTGTCTCAGTTAGGCTCTTTTGTAGGATGTCCACATTGTTAGGAGTTTCAATTATGGCTCCTAGTTTGCAGTCATCTGCGAACTTCATTAGCCAAAAACCTTCTCACTGGTCTGAAATCCCCACTTGTCACTGGTCTTAAATCGGATTTGGAGTCTGCTACTTTCACAGTGTGGGTTCTGTTAATAAGCCAGTTGGCAATCCATCTTGTGACATAGGGATTTATACCTAGTTTAGTGAGTTTATCTATAATTCCAGAGTGGGGGATGGTGTCAAAAGCCCTGGAGAGATCTAGATAGGCTGTGTGAACCACCTTACCCTCGTCTATGGCTTTGCTGACTGCTTCAAAGATGTGAATCAGGTTTAGAAGACATGATCTGCCTTTTACAAACCCAAACTGGGTGGGGTCCAGAGTTTGGAGATTACCAATGTCTTTTTCATAAGTTCCATGATGATATGTTCCATGACCTTGCAGACCAGGCTTGCTAGGCTAATGGGTCAGTAGTTCCCAGGGTCTGTGGTGGCTCTCCCTTTGTGGAGTGGGATAACCGTCACTGTGCACCATTCAGTGGGCACAAAGTCTGAGGTGAGGCTATGATTGAACATGGTGCTTAGGTGGGGTGCCAGTTCATTCTGTAGTTCATGCAGAACGCAGCCTGGGATGTTGTCAGGTCCGATGGGTGCTGTGTTCTTGGCTTTGGAGAGTGTGGTTTTTACCTGTGGAGCCATGATTACAGGAACTTTGCATTCTTCCAGTATAGAAATGGGCCCTTTAGGGGGTGATGGGGGGGTAAAGTTAGCACTGAACCTATCTGCCAGGATAGTGGCAATATCAGTTGGTTCTGTATATTTAGTGCCATTGTGCTGTAACTCAGAGCATATCTGAGTGTTGCCGTTGAGATTCTTGACATAGCTATAGAATGCTTTGTGGTCGTCTTTGGAATCAGTGGCAGTTTTGTTTTCATAACTATCTTTGGAGGATTTTATGAGGGATCTCAGCTTCTTACTGAGGCTGACAAGGGAGTTCTTCCAGTCATGGGATTTTACTCTTTTTTGCAACAGTTTCTTTCTTCTGTTGTAGAGTTTGTTTATGGCAGGGGACCACCAGATTTGCTTCCTTTTTTTGGAGGATAGCATCTTAGTTCTGTTAGGGATAGCACAATCCATGCACTCGTGTAAGTGCTTATAAAGTGCATTTGTGTAGGCTTCAGCAGTCGTACCTCTATTGTCCATCTGCATGGGTGTCGTGAAGTTTGCCACTTCTGTCTTAAGAAGCGTGAAGCTGGCTTTGTAGAAATTTTTTATGGTGGTTTCCCTAATGGGGGTGGGGCGGGATGTGGATGTCTAGGCTGATTAGCTTGTGGTCGGATCTGACCAACGAGGAATTGACCTCTGGTGTGGAGCACCGGTTGCCCATGTTGGTAATGACCAGGTCTAGGATATTGCTGCCCCTGCTGGGGGTGTGGATAAGTTGATCCAAGGTGTTGGAATTTATGAATTCCAGAAAACGTTGAGCAAAAGATTTGGTACATGAGTAGTTTTCCCAGTTAATGGTGGGGTAGTTGAAATCGCCCATTATTAGGGTGTTGGGTTGTACCCTAATAATTTCCAGTGTATCAAGAAATGAGGAGTGGGAATCCTGGGGCATGGTGGGGGATCTGTAGCAAGTTACAATTTAAACTGTGGTCCTGCCCAGAGTTAGTTGCACTTGGATAATCTTGGCTGCATTATGCTGAGCAACTAGCCTGGAGGTGTGGATATCCTTAATGAATATGGACACGCCTACTCCTTTAGTGTTTCAGTCCAGGTTAGGTGGCCGAAAGGTGTGGTATGAATTATAGCCTGGTAATGCAGGGGTGCTTTCTGTAGCCTTGAACCAGGTCTCTGAAACTGCACAGATGTCAATGTTCTCCATGTTAAGGAGTGCCTCGAGTGAGTGCATTTTGAGGTTTAGGCTTCTAGCACTGAGTAGCATTACCCTCAGATTTTGCTTGCTTGTACCTGTTACGTTGGTGAATTTGTCATTTGAACCTTGCCTAAAAATGGCACCATAGGGACTATATATATATATATATATATATATATATATATATATATATATATATATATATATATGGATCTCCTACTATTCACCGAAAGCACATTTCACAAGCAAATTAGTGTGCACTTTTCATCAAAAGCACAATTTACCGAAAACACAATTCACCGAAACATATTTTACCACAAGTTATGCATGGCCTTTTCCCCACTGTAGTGCGACCCTGGAGTTAGTATATATAGTAAGGGGGGGTGGGTGTGGAGGGCGTAGCCCCCCACATATTTTATGTATATATTATTGTCAGACGATAGTAATATATTGCAACTACATATATCCATGTATATAATTCAAAATATTTAAAATATGTGGGGCAGCTACGCCCCTCATACCCCCTCAATGTGGGAGGCGGTGCCCCCAACCCCCCTTACTATATATACTATCTCCAGGGTCACACTACAGTGGGGAAAACGCCATATATAACTTTCGGTGAAATGTGTTTCGGTGAATTGTTTTTTTCGCTGAATTGTGCTTTTGGTGAATAGTAGGAGATCCATATATATATATATATATAGAGAGAGAGAGAGAGAGAGAGAGAGGGAGAGCTAGTTAGTTGTAAGGATGGAAGTGGTAAGTGTCACTAATAATGCAACAATTGTTTTAGTGACAGCATGACAGCTGACTACATGTTGCCCTTTCTGTATATTTCTATGAAAGGCAGACCAGCCCTGTTTATGCTGTTTTACATAATTTAATTTTTACAGAATTCTGCTTTCTGGAGGTTTGCCCTTAGTAGCACAAACACATCAGATAGCAGGGTATAATAAATAAGGATTCAAATAATATTAAAGTAAGGGTAGAAGGATGGGAAGTAGGCAAAGATGGTCCATATATGGTATTGTGCTTTGTCTCTGTGTGTATGAAGGTGTCTACGTGGGAAAAGGGTGCAGTACCTGCTCATTTATTTGTTTTTCTAGCGTTTAAATTTTTAATCATAAAAGTTCATAAGAAAATCTTGCCTTTAATGTTATAGTGCCAAAGGCTAAGAAAATCTGTTGATACGAATGATAAGACTGCTGTGTGGGTCTTGTCACTATCAGTTTTGCTGCTTATTTAATGCATCACTACATATGTGGATTAGGAGTGTGGCATGATGGTTAAGGTGATTGTTTTAGAAACACACGGTACAAGGTTTGAGTTTCACAAGGGATAACTGGCTAGGATTAAAATAGCTTGCAAGGGCAGTTAGCCTAGTACTAATCTATGAACCTATATTTTACCAAGTGGAACACCATATTTTTATTGCAGTTATACCAGTTCAACAACATTGATATCCCACATGTTGCTTATTTTATACTAAAATTCCTTAACAATGTATGGTTTTATATTATTTAAAAAAATTCACAGTTTCTAGATATTAGTTTACTTTCAATTTTTTTATGTTTCTGTGGGTCATCTTTGTGTATGTTACTTTCACTGGAGATAAAACTAAATAATTGAAAATATAAATAAATTAAATGAGTTTCCATATTCTGTTGCAAATTTTAAAGTTGAAACTGTTCAAAAATTAAATTTGTCTTACTGTAACTCTCTCAGTAGAGTAAGACAATAGATATTAAAGCAAAACACAACAATAATAATCGAAGCAAGCTTTGGTCTTGGTTTGGGAGGTAGTTTTCCATGCAGCGTGATATAACAAATGTGAAAAGTACAACTTTATTATTATTGATGTTTCCTAAATTCCTTTTTCTCTTTTTTGATCTCTCTCTTCTTTGGGTCTCCTGTTTCCAATCACCATTTGGCTTTAGAAGACGAGGGCTACAGAACCATCATTATTGTTTCCTGTTTTTAATTCTTTTGAGGTATTTCTGTGTAAGAGCGCTAGCAAAGACATAATGATATGAAAAGGAAAATGTAAAATGCTATGCTTAAATAGAAGCAGGCATTTGTTAGAGTTGTAACAAGCGTGTTGGAGTTGCTCTGCACTTCACAACGGTATTTCAATATGGAAGAAAAAAAAAGTCATTTTATAAGAAATATGGGTTAGCAAAGAAGGCACAAACTGTGACATTTTCTTGAAGCCCACAAAGAAATGGGATGTAAATTGCCAGAAGCATTCTTATTTTGTGCTTCACTGAATGAAGAGAATTAAGCTAACACCAAGACAAAAAAGTCTAAAATTACTTCAAGGTGTCGGATGTAGTCACAGGTGTTTGCTGAAGAAACAAAGGAAATAGCAGCAGAAAAGCTGATTATAAGCCTAAAGAAACTTAAAGTGACAGGAGGCTGGTCTACTTAAGATTTTCAAACTAAAGGAGACCAGATAGTGAAGGTCTGACAGTTTAAAAGTAATAACCGAGTTCAACTACATAAACAGGGCCAGGTGTGTGAAGTAGAAATAGCAGCCCCCACCCCACCCCACCCCAACACACATGCACGCATGTGGAAAACCAGTACTGTTTGGAATGCTTTTGAGGGAGTAAACAATCAATAGTTCCACCTTAATATCAAGTGAAACTGAAAGTGCACCCTCAGAATAAAGAAACAAATTAAATCTAGTTATAGTGTTGCTATATTCCACAGTCTAATAAATTGTGGAGAATGTAAGGAAACAGCAAGTTGAAGAATTATTAATTTAAAATGTGCAAGAGTGTCAAAAAAAACCTAGGCCTCACACTTCACTTTAACTCTTTTACATTTTATTAAAACAAATGTAATGAACATGTTTGAATCCCCATTAACCTATAATTTCATTTTACAATTAGAGACAATCTTCAAGCTTGAAATTAAAAATATTTGCTTCATGCATTTATGAAGTAAGTTGCATATAAAGGCTATGATTAAAATGTGGGACCTTAAATAATTCAAAATATACAGTGAGCAACCTTTATTAAAGCTTCATGTCTTACTGATGACAGTTCTAACTTTTTTCACACTTTGCAGGTATATTCTATTTCTGTCTCAAGTTCTGTTCAAAGAAATATGCACCTGCAGCAGTTGAGAGATGTAGGCATGCTCAGGAATGACACATCCAGGTATGTTCTGAGTATGTACGTGTGTGCATGTGTGTTTGTGTGCATGTGTGTGTATGTGTGTGTTTGCATGTTTTTGAATGTATGTACGTGTCTGTGTTTGTCGTACAAATGTGACAATTGTTCACTCTGTTGATCAAATAAACATTCAACCAAATGAACTGCATCCATATCTATCTATCTATCTATCTATCTATCTATCTATCTATCTATCTATCTATCTATCTATCTGTCTGTCTCTATCCATCTATCTATCTATCTATCTATCTATCTATCTATCTATCTATCTATCTATCTATCTATGTCTGTCTATCTCTAGCTATCTATCTATCTATTATACATACTCCCCCATATCTCTCTCTCTCTCTCTATATATATATATATATATATATATATATATATATATATATATATATATATATCTATATATATATATATATATATGTATGTATATATATATATATATATATATACACACACACACACACACACACACACACACACACACACACACACACACACACACACACACACACACACACACACACACACACACACACACACACACACACACACACACACACATATATATATATATCCTAGTGATATATCTCTATATTAGGGTATAATAAACATGTATTTATCCCATTTTAGGTTGAAAATATTTTTATTTATGTACATCATGTGATTGTCATTATGTCATCACCAAATTTTATTCTGTATACCATACAATAGCCAATAAGAAATGCTGTTTAAAAACAGTTTGTTAGCCTCAGTCTAAAAATAGGATATTTTGTATGCAAACAAATAAACAATAATTTCTCCAAATCTAGCCTCTCTAGACTCAATTCCCCTCAAACTTGAATATGACCTTAGATTACAAAATTAAAGTAAAACTGCAACCAGTGATATTATATAGAAAACAGACCTAGTGCAACATAAAAAAATAAAGCTAAACTACCATAAAATATAAGTAAACTACAACATTAATATAGTATAACATAACCTTTAATACACTATTAAAAATTGTGCTACAAATGTGTTATCTTTTCAAAACTAAAATCCTTGGTATACAACCTCCCATGTTTAAATAAATATTAAAATTCTAACACAGGGAACTAATCTAGGGGGCGGCGAAAGCCAACACATTCTGGCTAGGCTTATAAATGCCTTTGGGCAGATAGCCTAGTACCTAACTATGAACCTATGAACCTATAATTAGAAAAACCCTTTAGCTGACTAAAATGAATGGGAAATGCATTGTTTATTCTGATCAATAAACCTGAATGTTTTTTTACAAATTCTGAAGAAAGCTATAGACTGTGCAAGACTGCAGCATTCACATTAGTATGTTGCAATACTTTTGGTACTATAGATAGATAAAGATAGATAAAAGATCTTTATGAATTATAGGACATGAAATTAAATTATGCAGATGTGATTCATTGTAATAGTAGCGGTGTCCCAATTCAGAATTCAGGACTTAGGAAAAATTTCCTTGTTGCATAAAATAAGGATATGTTACATGGCTCAAAGAAGGATATGTTACATGGCACAGATCTGCTAAATCTGTGCTTCTAAACAGTAACATTTAGCTCTACTGGCACAGTAGAAGCTTCTAGAACATTGTCTAGTAGCTGTTCCGGCCCTTCTTGACTGGCTAGTGGCAACCTTCAGTATGTAGTAAGGCAAGTGGTAGTGAGCCCATGATGCAGACCCTCCTAAGTGTATAACTACATTGACAGTAAACCCCTTCCTCTAACTGGTCGCCAGGCAGTGCACATCATCATTTGCTATTCTGATCAAACTGTCACTACCTTCCCTGAACAGGTGGGTTATACCAGTGCAGACCAGAGGGCCTTAGAAATAAAAGAAGACTCTGCTATGTAAACAGGATTTTGGTTACTGGCAGCAGTGCCACAACAGTGTCTCCATGCACATCCATTCTATGATCAGTGTGGTCTGACACAGATGAGAAGCTGCTGCATCACTGATGTATCTTATCTTTACGTCTGGTCCCATGCATTAGTTTTTGCTATCTTTCTTTATCATACAGTGTAGTTGACTGCATCGGGGGAGGGGGGGATCAGAATACTTTTGTGTCAAGAACAGAATGTTAAACGATTTTGACAAGGTGGGCCAGTATTCTGCAGTAGACACAGCAGCACTCTATAGTACAATTACTTTATAAAATGGGCAAGGAAAACTAAGCTGTTTCAAATCTGTTCTATGCATGGGAAAAGGCGAGAGGAGGTCACCTGGAGCTCACATTTATTTACAAATCCGTACTTACTCAGTGGCTTAAAAATCCTGCAAAATGCCACCATTTTGCAGGGAAAAATTGCCAAAGACAGAAATACTAAAAAAAAAAAAAAAACGTAAATCATCAAATACTGGAAATGTACATTCCAAACCTAAATAGATTACTATCTCTGCAAATAAAAATAATGATAGAAAATTAATACAATAAAACAGGAACAGCATCCTTGGGTGTGTGGCAGCATCTGTATCGTGTGCATATTTTTGTGCCTTACTGCAAATATATATAGGGGATGCCAGTAAACTTTCTTTCTGAATGTTGAATAATATACAAGCTGTAGAGGGACTGCTTCTTTACAAAGTTCTTTATTTAAGTCCAAACAAATGTAAATCCATATAAACCACTACAGAACAGTGACTGAACAAAGATCGGTTTCATCAGAAGCCCCACCTTCTTCAGTGTAATCTAGAGCCTTGTAATTTGTACAGTATATAAGTGAAAACATGAGGGTGTTACATTTTAATTGAGTGCCATTAAACAAAGATTTTTTTTTTTTGGATGTTTTGAGTGATAGATATGAAGACCATAAACTTAAAAATGTTCTCTAGGAATTACAGAGAAAACATTTTTATTACATGGCAACAGTTGCCATCCACCCCATTTTAAAACTAAGATTCCCAAATGTCATTTTCTGAGGATTTGAAGAATTTGTTCAGAAAATAGTGAGTATCGTAGGTGTTCCAGGGACTTGGAAATGAGAGGCTATACTAGGTATAATTTTAGGGATCCAAGAAGGATGGCTGAAAATAGTAGCAGGAATATCTTGCTGCAGTACAAAAAATCTAATAAGAAGGAGAAAGGATGGGAAATGTTTGTGACTACATAAGCATAAAATAATAATACATTTTAGTATTATTCACAGATATTGGTGTATTCTAATGTCTAAAAACAAGTTGGAGCAAATATTATCCCTTGATTGCAAGTTTTCTTTCAGGAGGGGCAGGATTCTCAAACAAGCATTTAGGGGACTCTGGGGGGGATTTAGTACAGACTGATTTAACAATGGATGCATCTGTGGGCTGTTAGCCATGTGGGAAATGTGAACTCTGTAACTGTTCATTTGAGCAAAAGTAATTACTTTGAAGCAATGAATGTTAATAGGAATTTTCAAATCAGACAGTTAATGACTTGTTCTACTACATGTGTAATTTACCTTTTACTTGTTATGTTTTTATGTGGGGAAAACATCAAGGATGTTTAAAATAAGGTATCAGAACACCTCAGTGATATTATGATGTAAGAAAATAAATAATACGTTATATAAACATTAAAACATCCTAATGCTGTCTTTAAGTTTACAGCAATGGACAAAATTGTGTTGACTTACAGTTCAACGGATGAGCTGCAGACTGCATTAACATGAAAAGAAGTTTTTGATAACAAAATTGGGGCTTTATGTTATCCTGGAGTAAATCAATACCTTTGAATTTTTCAGGTGTTTTCCTTTAAAGTTTTATATCTACTTTTGATGATGTCAATATACAGGAGGTTTTAAAAGTAGGCTTTGAAACTGAGGCTCTAAGTTACACTGAAGAAGGCGGAGCATCCACCAAATCTGGTCTTTGTTAACTATCCTGTGGTGGTTTATATGGATTTACACTTATTTGGACGGAAGTAAACACCTTTTTTTTCTATATTCTGAATTTTTTGGAAGAAGCAGTGCTGTACTTTTGTTTGGTGAACATTTAGCTGAAACGTGCAGGCTTCTGCTGGCTTGGAGAACTGAGTGTGGGTTGTTTGTGGGATGTTTGTGGAAACTATTGAGAGACCAATTTCACTCAGAAAATCTGCTGCAGAACTGTGTGACTAACAAAACTGTATGAAAAAGCCAAACTGTCAAAATTAAAAGGTATATTTGTGTAAGTAAATTTACTATAACAGTAGATATTCAAATTAACACTGCTACAGTAATTTAAGCTATGTGGGATATGTCCTGCCAAGGACATAGTGACCAGACAGCTTTCAAAGGTTCAGGGCACTTTCCACATGCCCAAATCATTAGTCAGCTTGACCTTAGCTAAATAAAAGTTAAGGTTTGGGAACTAAGTCCTTCAGAACTTTCATGTCAACAGAGAGATGGCGGCTAAAGCCCTGAGAAGGGCAATGCTGGAAAATAATAATAAATGCTGACACTCTGACATAAAAATATACAAAAACAAGGAAGGGAAGAGCTACATCTACTATTATATGTTTAATTACACAACTGTACTACGATCGTTATCTGATCAGTTAAGCTATATGAGTAGATTAACTTAGCTTAGATAGACTGGGAAGTGAAAGGATGAGAGTCCAGAAGCCTACTGGGAAATGGTCCTAACAAACCTTTCTTAGACTTGGAGAAGGAATCAAGTTAATAGTACTTTGTAAAATTATGCACAGAGGACCAAGTTGTTTCATCTAGAATACGTCTAAAGTCCAACCCTTTCTGTAAAGCCACAGAAGTAGTCAAGGCTCTGTTAGAATGAGCCTTGACCTTGTCTGGAATAGTTTTGTTGTGGTGGGTGTAACAAAAAGTAATAACATGAGACAACCATTTGAAAGTAGTCTGTTCTGACACTGGTTGTCCTTTCATCTTACCTTCACAAGAAATGAACAACCAATGAGAAATTCTGAAAGGTTTTGTTCTGCCAATATAAAACATGAGTTGCCAATGGACATCCAAGGCATGAAGCAACTTTTCTCCCTCACTTTAGGTGTTGGGAAGAAGAAAAGGAGCTGGATGGCTTGGCTTAAAGTAAACTCAGATACCAATTTAGGCATAAAAGAAAGATTAGTTCTTAGACAAACCCAATCTTTGTGAAAAAATGAGATAGGTTGGCCCACCATGAAAGCTTGCAACTCAGATACTATTCTTGCAGAGGTCAGAGCAATAAGTAAAACTGTTTTTCATGTTGGGAACCTCAAGTCAGCCAGATGAGCTGGTTGAACTGGAGTAACAGTTTGGTTTTCTAATGCAAAGTTAAGATACCAAGAGGGAACCACCTGCTTTCTTGAAGGCTTCTTCTGCAATACACCTTTCAAAAATAATTTCACATAAAACTTCATAGAAACAGGGGGATCTGTGGGTAGACATGCAGAAATGGCCAACAAATGTACCTTGAGTGAGATGTAAGCCAGACTATAGCATAGTAACACACACAAAAAAATGCAAAACCAGCAAAAAACTAACCCTGAATGGGTATTGGTTCTTTTGTTACAACCAATTAGAAAACCTTTTTCATTTGCTAATATATGATTTTCTAATAGCATGCTTTCTTACATTCATTAATACCTGCTGAATACCACAATAAAAAAGGTGCATAAATGGTATTAAGATCCTATCATCCAGGCAGTCAGGTGCAGATGTTTTGAATCAGGATGTAACAAACACCACTGGTTTTCTGTGAGTAAATTCAGAATGTGAAGACGTTCTTGGTAATTACCCTTGGCCATTTCCAGAAAAGGAAGAACCACTGCTGGTTGATTCTGAAAGGAGTCACCGCAATAATCTTTGGAGAGTTCTTCTGAATCAGTACCCTGGATATTAGTGGAAAGGGTGAAAAAGTGTACTGGAACATTCCTGTCCAAGGAAATAAAAAGGCGTCTCTTTTCCAGGCCTTCTTGCATGGAGCTCTGGAGCAGAATTTTGACAACTGATTGTTTAAGGAGGAGGCAAAAGATCTATTTCAGGTGTTCCTCACAGATAGAGCAAACCTCCGAAGGTGGCCTGATTCAGCTTCCATTCCTGCGAGTCTGTCCTGATCCTGCTCAGCTTATTTGCTACATAATTTTTCTCTGACAGAATGTAAGATGACTACAGAGTGCGACTGTGCTGTAAAGCTATATCACAGACTACCATGGCTAGTCAGCACTGAGGGTACATCTGTATCCCCCATGCTTGTTAATGCACCACACCACTGTGATACTTTTGTAAACACTTGGAGAGGTCCTGAGGACCACAGATGGTTTACTAGATTGACAGCATTTATGACAGTTAACATCCCTTTTATGGTGATGTGTATTTTTTTTGTTCCAAAGATACTGCACTTTTATCCTTATACACATTGCTTCATAAACCAAGTCTGAGGAGTTTGTTGTGGCTGAAACTCAAATGGAGAATAAGGGGCAACAAGCTGTGAATTGACAACATTTTGAACCTGTCACTATCACAAGCAGGTTCAGCAAAGAAAAAGCCAGAACTGGTCACAAGAACCTTCTTTCTTTGTCACCAAAAGCATCCTTGAATAAAATTATTCTCCTAACTGAGAAGATGGGACAGCTGTTATCACTCTCTCAGCCAACACATGCTGTATGACAGGAAGGAAAAGAAGAGCTTGGTCTGGCAGATGAGAACAAATCCCGAATAAAGGTGGGAGAGACTCCCACTGCCATCTGTACCCTTGTTGGTTACTCTCAGACCCCATCTGTCTGAATAAACTTGTTGTGAATGAAAGGAATGGAGGTTCAGACTTTCTGGAACAAATAAAGTACTGCCACGGTGGAACGGGAAGAAAAGTCCATTGTATAGTCAATCAGACTCATTAGATTGGCATTTGTTCTAGGAGGTTCCTGCTTTCTCTTTGGATCCTCCCTACCATTGCCTTTTAAACATTTAAAACAGATTGCTGAGACTACTTATTTTGCTTTTTTTATTGAAATTGGATGAGAAGGTAAAATCCCCTTGGTAAACTTGGAGAAGGAGTACTGAAAACTCTGACAGATCCCTTGAATCAACTACACCCACTTATACATTTTAATTGCTGCTGCAGTATAAGGTGTAAAAACTAGTTCCCTATCCAGGAGAGAATTCAAAACTTCATTTTTGACATCTTCTGGTAGGTTTTATAAATGCAGCCAGACAAAAGTACAGTTTTGTACCTACCATAAACAGTCAAATATTGCAATGTACAACTCAAATTAGGCAATTCGACATCAAAGCCTTTAGCTGAACTCCAAAGAAAAAATCTCTTCCATTTACCAGCCTAATGGCTTCCAAAATAACATCAAAAACTTGTTGAGGGAGCTGAAGGTCCTCCTTCTCTAAAACAGAATAGTGCACCCTGACATTGAGAAAATGATTGTTCTCCTGAGACAATAAATGAGGAATCTGTGGCAATGGCCAAGGTGGTACATGAATCAAGCTCCTCAACAGAGGGTACCAATGCTGATGAGGCCAATCCGGTGCTATAAGGATCATGCAAGGCTTGTCCCTCCTGACTTTCAACAGCACCTGTGGAAGAAGAGGCAAAGGAGGAAAAGCATACACGTGAAGGTTGCTCCAACTGAAGGATAGTGCATCTATTTTCCAGGCTTTCGGATGAAATAGCCTTGTGCAAAACAGTGGCAGTTGGAAATTCAGAGGAGAAGCAAACAGATCTATGTCCGGAGTTCCCAAGCCATTGTCAACTGAAGAAATACCTGAGGAGGATCCACAATCTGTCTGCTCAGAACATCTGCTAAAGAATTTTGTGCTCCTGGCAGAAACTGTGCTCAAAGAGTGATGTGCAGATTCAAAGCAGTTTCCCACAACAGCATTGCTTGTCTGCAAAGAGGGTAAGAATGAGTTCCCCCTTGCTTGTTGATGTACCACTTGACAATCAACACCAGTCCTGGTTGAAGTAGGCTTTTGAATCCCTCCAAGGCAAATTGAACTGCCAGCATCTCTTTCATGTTGATATGCAAGTGAAGTAGCGGTCTTGAATCCATTTTCCTCTGAAATGAGCTCCCAGGCTGACTCGAGGTGTCTGTCGTTAATATCTGACTTGCCTCTGGTTGGTTGTTTAGGTGACATTCCTGAGCCCACCACAGAAATTCTCTGAATGCAAGGTAGGATCCGACAGTGTCCAAATCGTGGCAGTGTTGAGTCCAAACGTTCTTGAGATACCATTGTAGCTTCCTCATTGCAGTTTGGCATTGGGAAGTACTATTGAAGGACTGTCCTTGCAGTCAGCCTGGACATTACTGATAGCTGTTGGAAGTATAGGTGAAGATTCCTTTGTTTGTGAAATGCCATCTGAGCAGCTGTATTCAGTTTCACACCCAGAAAACACATCTCTTGTGAGGGTACTAGACTGGACTTTATTATCTGAAAACTGTCATTACATACTGCAGATGTTGAAGAAGTTTGTGCTTGCCTTGAGCAGAATCAAACAGTCGTCAGATATAAGGATAAATGAAAATGCTGCTAGCTGAAAAAAGCTAGTACTGGAGCCAGGACTTTCGTGAATACCAATGCAGAGAACTGATAATGCAAATTCCCATTCAAACCTCAGGAATTTCCTGCAACTGGGCCTGATAGGAATGTGAAGATAGGCCTCTTTGAGATCCAGAGTCACCATCCAGTGATCTTTGCCCAGCATAGGTAACAGCTGTTGCAGTGTTAACATCTTGAATTTTGGAATTTCCAGAAAGGTATTTAGAATGGACAAGTCCAGAATTGGGCACTAAGAAAAGATGGGAATAAAACCCGTGCCTCTTTCTGCAGAAGGTACTTCCTGTATTGCTTCCAACTGAAGCAGAGAAGAAATTTGAGTCTGAAAGGAGGAATGTGTGAAAATAAAATTTGTAGCCTCGATTTATTATGTCCAATACCCATTTGTCTTGGGTAACCAAATGCCAATTCCTTTGAAAAATCTCAGTTTTCCTCCCAGAGGGCTGCCAGCAAGGCAGAGTCCGGCAGCTGAAGACACGGGTCATTGGGTCTGTTTCCAAAGGACTGACCCCTGCCCTCCCAGCAGAAGGGGTAGAAGAACTCAAAGACCTAGAAGTAACAGGGCCCTGAGAGTGCCCCTAGACTGATAATCCGAAGAGGGCAAGACCAACCCTTAGCAGGCCAATTCCTACTGAACTTAGGGGCTGAACCTGTAAAAAACTGTCTGCATAGACTTAGCTTTCCTCCATTTTTTCAAAACTGACTCTACTGGAGGACCAAAAGAACATCAGATTGTAAAGGAGCATCCATAATTTGCTCTGACAAGGACTGATCTTTAAGCCAAGCATGCCACTGAACTAGTAGCAGCCACCCTGGAAGAAGCCTGTAAAGCATCAAAACCACACTGCAAAGAATGCTTACCAACTTGGTCTGAAGCATGCACTAAATCCTGAAGCTCCTTACATTCAATACCTTCAGCTAAAGCATCTACTTTACATTTCAATTGGCCCAGCAAATAATTTTGATAAAGCATATGAAACTGACAATTTAAAGCTCTCATAGCCAAAGTAGAAGAGGTATACAGTTTTTACCCCACCTATCTAGGGCCCTAGCATCCTTGTCCAGAGGAACTGGATTCTTAACCACAGAAGCCCTAACCCCTTTGGGGCCTTGAGTAATAGTTTCTGGATCAGCCCTAGGACTCTTATATAAGTACTTGTGAGCTTCGAACCCTGTAGTATCTGTCTGGTTTACAGGAGGCAGAGAATCTGGGTTAAGGGCAGCCTCAGAAAACACATCCTGAACAACATCCAGTACAGGGGAATAGCCAAGGGCCTATGCTGAGGCAAAACAAGAATTCTCTCAGTCTTTGGAATCAGAATAATCCTGGCCCTCCCATTTGAAATGTTCCCTCATGGAATGCAAAGTCTCAGAGAAAGAAAAATCTTCTGGAGGTAGAGTCCTCAGCCTCCGAATCAGAATAGGAGGAAATCCTGAAGTTCTTCTACAGAGGAATCTGACTCAGTGGAAGACTGAACCAAACCCTCCAACTCTGGCTCTACCCTGGGCCTCTCCTAATTAAAGTAATCAAATCTTCAGCCATCTTTAACATGTGCTTCCTAGGAGCTGGACCCTGGGGACACGCACCAACAGGGGCAAACTTAGACTTAGAATGGGCTTTGCTGAGAAGGAGGAGGCCTAACTACCCTATGAGGCCACTGACATCAGAGAAGCACCCTCAGCCTGGCCTAACACAGGAGAAGCCACTTTGAGACTCAGGTAAACTTTCAGAAGGAGCCGCTGAAGGCTCAGGCCCTAAACAAGGAATGCAGAGTGAATGGTAATCCCTATGAGGAATCTGTTTCCCACAAGAAATACAGTTATTAACTTTTTCTGACATCCGTCAATACTGAGGCAAGAAAAAGACAAAATGCCGGTCTGAAAAACGGCACTTGCAAATGCTGCTTCTGCTTAGGGACCATGCGGCAAGAAAGACTGAGGTTATGGTGGGCAGCGGAATACCCTTATGTCAGGACTGCAGCAATGGGAAACGAAGAACATCCTCCTCATAGCAGTTCTAGCTGCAGCAGCCCTGAAGTGACATGGGTAGAGTCATGTGCACATTTTAAACAATGGGTAGTGACTTCAGAAACAGTAGAAGCCAAATTTCACAAAGCAGATTTTTCCTCAAAAGAGAAAAAACAATTACAAAATATTCCTCATATTCTCACAAGTGGTCAGGATAAACTATAATATATGAGCCTGTCAGCTGCAAATTCCAAAAAAACAGGAGTTGTAGAAGCTTGCCTGTTTTTCCTAAATGTTTGAGCCTTCTCATCCTTGTCAGAAGGAGAGACATTAGTATTAACAAAATGCTTATCAGCAGCTGGGTTTATTAAAGCTGCTGCTTCAGGTCTGGGATTAGTATATATATATATATATATATATATATATATATATATATATATATATATATATACTTAAAAGACTGAGGAACCCTACGTAATATATCTGCTTGTTTTGTAGGAAGAAGGCTGACTGTCAGGGGAATTGCAGGCTGTGACAAAAACATCTTCCAAAGCAGAAGGAACAGAAGGAATAAGTGTAGGACCAGGAAATTCCAATTGTAATAAATCATAATATTTTCTGAGGGATTGAGAAACATCACTGTTTTCCCAATGAATTAGCTGATTTCTTCTGGAAATAGTCTCCCTCACAGGGACTATCCAAATTCACACCCAATTGAGAATCTGACTCAGAAATTTGTGGCGATATTACAATATCTGTCTCTTCATATTTCTTTCAAGGTTTAAACTCTTGAATCTCTTTAGGAAAAGAAGAATCCATTTTTTCTTTTAAATGAACAGGACATATAAGAACAATCAAGGAACTGCACTAAATCTTGAGCTATGCCCAATAAATTACAACTCCTGTTTCAGGAATTCCTGTCATAAAGGGAAAAAAGACTAAACATATGTATTCTCCTGTTTCAGGGAAATTGGCCAGCAATCACACCCCTAGGGATGGACACAGCTTTCCCACTAAGCCAAAAGGCATTCCATGCTCCTTCTCATAGGACCAACAAGAGTGGCCCTCCATTGCCTGACAAGGGCACACCAACATCTGCTGGAGGATGTGCTTTATTCCAGGTCCATAATGGCTGTATGGACTACACCAGTGCAACCCAAGAAAAAAGATGAGTGGTCTGAGGAACAAGCTTGGGCCACAGCAAAGTCACCCACCTGTCTCTGAGGCAAAACATTAGCCTGCTCTGGTGGCAAAGACTGCTTAACAATCTTTTTCTTTTTTTGGCTGAAAGATAGTACAACCAAGGAACCAGTAGGTTGTTACATGGTTAAGCTGAAAGAGGTGCCTGATTCCTGCAGAAGCAAACAGCAATAAGTAAAACATGTATTCAGTAAAAAAGTAATTTTTTTTCCAAAAACATTGTAAAATGCACTTTAAACACTTGTCCATCTCCCAAAAGTAAAAAAAAAATGGCAGATTCCCCACAGAAAATATAGTTAGGAATATATTTTAACAACTTATATCACAAAAATAACAAAGTAATGTTCCCATTTAAAACTAAGTGAAAGTCACATTACAGTCGGTAAAACACATTTTCTGAGCTAAAATGTATATATTTACAGAAAAAAGTTAGTTTTCAATCACAAAAGATATAGTGGAAGGTTTTCTCCCAAAAGAGAACCTATCTGCCCAGTAGCAGAACAGAATTAGCTAACCATCGACTCTCAAAGCCCACAGAGGAATGCTTTCTTTGGTGTCAAGAAAGCTCTGAAGGGATTGTGCCCAAACCTAACTTTTAGTCAATTCGTCTTGAGGTGACTAACAGCTTGAGTGCATGAAAAGTGTCCTGAAGGTTTGGAAGCTGGCTGTCTGTTATGGCCTTTGCAGGACAAAGCCCATATAACTCAGGCTATAGCAGTGATCAAATTAAGAGCATCTCTTGTTTTGAAACTTCATTCCAAATTATTGGTACAGGAAATAGAATGAATACTCAATGGTTCATTGTACCACGGAGTTGCATATAATTTTGTAAATACATATACACACATATATGTGTATGAAGTCCCCCTTCAAAAATGTAAACATTAAAATTAAAATGATTGTAAGTATTGATTTCACAAATCTCCACTGAATATTTATGTGGGTGGTGTAAGTACTTTCATGAATATTCAGTGGGATTTTTTTACACAGAGGGGATATCCAGAAGAGAACGTACTCCAGACTACAGAAGGTGTCAGAAAGAGAGACACAATGTAATCCTGTTGTACCGAAAAATAACTGTTGAGAAGGCAATTGAGAAAGAAATAATACTGGATTTAGAATTTAGCTTTGATGATGTACAGATAAAAGATATTTTTCCAAATACTTGGAATGTTTTAATGCTAATAGGAATGCTGTGAATACTTTGGGTGCACAGACCATGTTTTTAAGTACAAAAGCAATAATTTGCATAGATTTTTAGAGAATGGTGGACATACAGGCATCTTGAATAAACGTACTGTATGTTGCAACAAGGAATAATGGAGCATATTTATGTGGCTTCCCAGAAGCCTATAGATTTGTGACAGCAAGTATTTATTTTTGGGATCCAACCACAAGGGAGTTTGGATAGCTATACCCCATGATACTTCACATAATCACCATACTTATACATATTTTATATTATTTGAACAGTTGTATACCACTGTTTCATTATGTTTATTGTCTGCCATTTTCCTAACTTTGGATTTAGCTTATTGTATTGTTGCAACTATTCTTTCAGGTAATTTCAAACTTACATCTTTTGCTATGTTTCATACTCTGTTCCATTAATCTTAATTACTTCTCAGTAAAATATTCATAGTACCTAATTTTTTTTAGTATGTAATGGCTCTTCAATGAAATGTACATCTACTTTCTGGAGATTTTTTCCCTCTGATCTCTGCTGAAAAAGGGTTTTGAATGACTTAGTCAGACTTTCCCAGGAATCAAATGCAAACAAACAAACAAACAAATAAAGAATAAACAAATAAACAATTCTGTGTGATTGATTATGTAGTTTATATATTTTGTGCTAGAATAAAACAGTAGAGGATTACAGCAATGTATTGCTGACAAACTATATTGTATGCAAAGAAAAAAAAAAACTGTGATGCATTATATAAGCCTTGTGTTAAGTTCAAGCAGTTAAAGAAGTTTACATTGTTTTGGAGAAAGTAAAGTTAGGTTAAGGAGGGGAGGTATTAAACTGTTGTTAACTCAAAGGAAAATTCAGTTGGTTTCAGAAGGGGTTACTGCCAGCAATAAGTTGTAACTTGGCCATTTTGCCCACTGGTGGTAGCCCTTTACAGTATTCTTAAATATCTCCACTACGGTGATTCTATGTGATATGTAGAATTCCCATGTTAGGCTGTCTCAGTGGCCTATTGTAGTACTAAAGAGGTATTCTAAGGGAGAGTCATATGGTAATTAGCCATGTGCTTTGCACCAGAAATGACTGCAGTAAGCGATTTATGCAATCGAGCAATTCAGAGAATCACACAGCTGCATAAATTAATAAGGCCAGCCACATTTATTAACACTGCCAAAACACCACCTGCACCAATTACTTTCAATGGAAAAGAACATGTAGCTGGTAAGTGACAGGTAGTTTAACAGAGTGGTAGGGTTGATGAGGT
>NC_056731.1:73157797-73160297 GCF_019279795.1 Protopterus annectens
CTAACGCTAAAGTACACACACTAGCACACAAACATACTAAACCCATCTTTCCACCTGTTCCTAATCCTAACCCTAACCTGCATACACATTTTTACCCCATTTAAATCCCACTGTCTTGACAAAACTTACCTCAGCAATTTGACCATTTGCCTATCTGTACATTCAACATAGAGCACCACCCCCAGCACTCGTTCACCAAATGGAAGTACAACAATAGGCATGTAAGCTATATTTAATAATAATCTCTCTCTCTCTGTATATATATATATATATATATATATATATATATATATATATATATATATATACATATATATATATATATATATATATATATATATATTTGTAGCCAGTGATTGTATTTCTGACATATCTAGATATCTAGGTTTAACAGATTGATGTCTTGCATTTTACGATGTGCATTTTAAGTAGTAGGACAGTGCTAGGTGAATATTCAAACAGGCAGATCATGGAATCTATCTTCTAAATATTTTCACCACAAGTTTTAGTATAAACTAGAAGCTACTTGGCATTTAACAATATCACGCCCCCGTTTCTAAAGAATAGTGTTAACTTAACCATAAAGGCATTTACAAATCATAATGAACTTTTATTATTTAATCTATTTAAAGCTTTAACTGTCTCAAAGTGCCTTTAAATATTTTGAAGCAGTGGTACAATGGACTATCTAAGCATTTTAATCATTATCACATGAATTTTGTATTAAAACATTTTGCAATATTTTGAAAATACTTTCCAAAACTTTAAAACCAACTTTAAGAGGCACAATTGAAACATTAAATTAATAATGAAGATGTAGTCAGACAGTTTATGTACACTCTCTTTCCACTGCCTAAGATTTTAAAACTAAATATTTGTGTACTACATAAATGAGCTTATTTGTTCCACAAAAGAGTGGCACCCTAATTGCAATGAACTTCAAAGTCTTTTAGCCATTTGCTGTCAGAAGAGGCTCCAGCCTCCCCACAACCCTGAAAAGGATAAAACAGATTACTAGAAAATGGATGAATATACATCTGTAAAAGAAATATTATTTACATATGGAAGGATATAAACAAGCACACTTCAAATAATTGCATTACATTTAATTTATTTAATAACAGGATACAAAAGCCTGTCTCATCTGCCCTTTACTTCATTTAACATTCTACTTTCCTTCCATCTTTCCCTTTCTCCTTCTACTTTCTTCACCTGTCACATACCACCTTGAATGCCTCTGTGGATTCCTTCTCTACCACAGATTAAGGTATCGTGCATATAGAGCCCATTATGTGAAAAGTCCTTTGGAAAACCTAGAGACTAGCTAGTCACAGCAGTCTGTAATCATTGCCTCCTCCTCTCCTTTACTCTCTGTCCTTTCTTTTTATTATGACTCTCACATATGTTACTGACAAGATCTTCTTCAATATCATGTCCCCCAAACCCTTCTGTTGTCAAGTGTAAAGAATTCTACCATCCTTAGTCTATGATTGTAGGCCTTCCCCCCTCCATCCCACAAACCTTTCCAGTGTCTCTTGTTTGTATTTTTTTCTAGATGTCTGATGTCCATTTAACTACTCACAGTACTCAAGATGTGGTCTGACTAAGGCCCTGTAGAATGGAAACATTACCTCTTTGCCTCTGGAGTCTATCCATCCTGTAAAACTAGATTGTGATATGCAGTGGCAGGTTGTTTGGTTAGCTAAAAGATGTTATACTTAGCATACAGAGATAGTACTTGTGCCATAACTTCATCCCCCCATTTGTGAAGGAGGTCAGGCTTGCATTGACTCCTTCCACTTTACTGATAAAAACATTGTTCTCCCATCTGTAGGGTGCTGGTAGCATGGGTGACAGGCTTGGCCAAACAATTCCAGACATCAGCCTTATACTGTGGCCCAATACAGCAGGAGCCTCGAGATGTAATGCTTATAGAGGATGTCCAGAAAACTCTTGGGCACCTCTTCATAACACTTCTGTACTCTGAAAGGAGCATTACCTTCTTCTTCTCTAGCCATAATGTATCATCTTGAAAGATCTCAGGAAAAATGGAAGTGAAATGTTGCCCAAAACATTTCTCATTTGTGCCATCCTTCACATAATGATGGGTATTGATAGGCATCTCATTTTGCATGATGAATGTCACACTAATAAAGTATATGTACTGTATTATTACAGCTCCAGTGGCACGTAAAGGTGTGAAACAACAGTTTTCCATCTCTCTGTATGCTGCTGAAAATACATGCTCTACAACGACATCATATTCAGATAGTAAATTATGGAATGACAATTTTCACAGTCCTAAAGTAATTTGCAGCTTGCTCTTGCATGACGTTGCCTGCAGGTGTTCAGGTGTGTACATGGCATCATGTAGAAATCTTGATAATGTTTACCAGATTTGCTCATCATGCAAATTGAGAGATTCAGAAACAATAACTGCAACAGAAATGTGGAAGAAACAGCAAACGTCCAGATAAAACTCCACAGATTTATTACATAC
>NC_056731.1:73165297-73190297 GCF_019279795.1 Protopterus annectens
ACAGAATGCACGATTAAGAAAGAGTGAGGCATAAAAAGGTGTATTAAATGAAATGTTTAAAATTAAGATATTTGATAAAACAATTATCAGAAAAGCACATAAGGGGTTTGGAATTACCTCAAAATTGTAAAATGAGCATGTTTAAAATAAAATTAGCATATTTAGAGTAAACAGAGCACAAGAAAAGTATAGTGGGCATGAAAAGAGATTAAATGAGCAAAACAAATATAATAAAGGTCAAAAAGAGCACGTTAAGCGTAAATAAAGCAAGGTGACTGCATGTTTTTTGGCAAACTACTGCATTTTGGCATACACTACTGTTTTGCATTGATTGAAGCAATTCAGGGCATAACTAGAGTTGTTGAAAGTATCTCAAAGTGTGTAAAAATGCTTACAGTCTGTGCTTATTACTGTGCATTTATTCCAAAGAGTTTATTTGTGTGCAAAGTGCAACTATTTCTTGAAGTGCAGCCAAAATACAGCCATTTAGAAAAGTTTCTTGTGGTGGGTGTGTCTATTCGCAGACTACCACCATTTCAGAGTGTTTCTTGCACTGTAAAGAGTTATTTATCAAAGTGCAGCCATTTTGGGAAAGTTTCCGTGTGCTGTGTACTGTCTATTCACAAAGTGCAATTACTTCAAAATGTTTTTTACTCTGAGCTTCTTCTACCCAGTTTATTCACACAGTGCAGTTATTTTGAAATGTTTCTTACACTAAGAGGTTGATTTCTTACAGTACAGTGATTTCAAGAGTATTCTTGTGCCTGGAAGACTTATTTTGCAAAGTTTAGTTATTCAAAGGCTTGTTGTGCTATTGGGCATAGTTACAAATACTGGCATAAAGTTCTGGTATATGTATAAGTGTGCATGTTCATACAGTTACCAGTGGACTTGGGTTGCATTGTGTTTTACTGTAATTTGTTGGCATGGCAGATGGATTTCAAAAACCATCACCAATTGTATTTGATTGGAATATTGCAGAGAATTGGAAAATATTTGAGCAAGAGTATGATATTTGTTATGCAAGCAGCTTATTCTGACAAAGATGCACACACCAAACATTCATTTTGTTAAACCAAGCTGGGTCACAGGCCATTGAAAGAGATCATTAATTTGTGTATGCACCAGCAGTACATGAAGGAGAAGGGGAAACCATCACATTGTTGTACAGGCTGAATCAAGGGAAGATTCTGAGTGTTTGAAATGCAAATTCAGGGAAATATGCAACCCCAGATAAATGTTACATTAGAGAAGCAGTTGTTTTATACAAGACATCAAAAACAAGGAGAAACTTTTCCAGCTTATATTACTGACCTGAGAAACTAAGCTAAAATGTGCAAGTTTATGACTTAAAAGATGAGTTAATAAAGGACAAACTTGTGTGTGGTATTAATAGTGCTGCAGTGAGAAAGATTTTGCTTTGTGACAGTGATGTAACACTGAGCAAAGCTATTGAGATTTGTCAAATCCACAAGGTTGCAGAAAGGCACACTAGTATGCTTGCAAGTGATAAGAGCATGATTTCAGGAGGATCTAGAGCAAATGTAGACAGCATGCAACACATGGCTAGCAAAAGCAGACCTAAGCACATGGCAGCTGTAACCCCTGTGGGTGTGGCAGGTAAAACCTGTAGTTTTCCAGCAAGTTCTAAGACTAGTTCAGTGAAAAGGACATGCTCAGTGCAGTACAAGGGTGAGTCAGCAAAACCCAAATCAAGCTTTATTGTTAACTGTCACAATTGTGGTGCCAATTATGAGTCTAAAAGAGAAAAGTGATTAGCATTTGGTCAGCAATGCCACAAGTGTAAATAATGGAACCATTTTCAAAAGTTTTGCAAATCAGGTAAATGTCACACAGTTATAAAGAAAGGTCACTCAAAAAAGCAAGTTGATCATATAAAGAGCTGTAACCCTACATTCTACATAGATGGTGTACCAGTAATTGGTGAAAAGGTTGATGCAGGAGGTTTGCTGGCAAAGAGCAAAGTGTTTTGTACTGAACAGATCAATGGTATATCCACAGAGCTGAAAGTAGACACTGGTTCAAAATGTAATGTTATGTCACCAGAGACATTTGCTAAGGCTCGAGCTGGTGAGCAACTTAATGTAGCCAGTTGTGTAAAGCTTGCTGCTTATGAAGGTGAAAAATTCAAAGGTTATGTGGCTATGAACTGCTACAGCTTACTTTTCTATGTAGTCTGAACATCTGTGTAATCATTGTTGGGTCTCAGAGACAGTTTGAGAATGAATCTGCTTTCCTTTACCAAAGAAGTTCATCAGATAAGCCCATCTCCCAGTTCCCAATTTACTGAAGCTATTTTCTCAGAGTATGCTGATGTTTTTGATGACAAGTTAGGCAAACTTCCAGTTGTGTATTCTATAAAGTTAGGCCCAGAGGTCAGTCCAGTGGTCAGACTGGCAAGAAAAGTTCTAATAGCTATGCAGGATAAAGTTGAATCTCAGATGGCTAAAATGGCGCAGCAAGTTGTAATTTGTCCAGTTACAGAACCAATTGAATGGGTGTCATCCATGGTATCAGCCCACAAAAAAAGGCTCAGATGAAATCAGAATATGCATTGACCCAAGATATTTGAACAAAGCATTAAAGAGACCACATCATCCTATGTGTACAGTCAAGGAAGTTGCAGCCCTAATTACAAATGCCACTGTTTTTTCTGTCTTGGATGCAAAAAGTTCATTTTGGCAAGTGATGCTTGATTGCAAATCTTCACTACTGACTACTTTCAGTATTCCATTTGGAAAATATAGATTCCTCAGGATGCCATTTGGAATAAATTCCTCAAGTGAAGTCTTTCAGCATGTAATGGAGCAATTTTTTTCAGGTTATCCTTGTGCCATAATAGTAGATGATCTATTGGTTGAAGGCAATGGTGAAGCAGAGCATGACAGAAACCTTAAGAAAGTTCTAGATAGAGCATTTGAAGTGAACTTGAAGCTCAATCCTCTGAAATGTGCAAATTCAAACTACCAGAAGTTACATATGTAGGTCATTTATTTACTAGCACTGACTTGCAACCAGATCCATCAAAGCAAGCAGCTATTCTTGAGATGCCAGCACCGGATAATGTCCAAGCTCTGTAATGTTTTTTTGGTATGGTCAACTGTTTAGGCAAGTTTATACCAGACTTCAGTGAGTTGACAGCTACTTTGAGAGAGCTAATGCACAAAAATGTTACATGGTCTTGGTTGGAACAGCATCAGAGAGCATTTGAAGACCTTAAGCAGAAAACTGCCACCCCACCTAAACTAAGATATTATGATGTCAGTAAACCAGTCACTCTTTCCTGTGGTGCTTCAAAATTTGGTCTTGGTGCAGTTATTCTTCAAGAAGGCAGACCAGTAGCCTATGCATCTAGAACTCTTACTCAAACTGAAGTGCAATATGCTCAAATTGAGAAAGAACTTTTGGCAATAATATTTGCATGTTCAAAGTTCCATGATTATACTTATGGTTGAGATATTCAGGTTGAAACTGATCACCAGCCTCTAGTCACTATTTTAACGAAGCCTTTGCATTCAGCTCCAGTGAGATTACAAAGAATGATGTTCAAATTGCAAAAGTACAATTTCAATAAGGTCTATACAAAAAGCAAACTTCTTTATCTGGCTGATACATTATTGATTGCCCAGAAATACAACAGAACAGCTTAATAAAGAGAATTTTGACTTTGATGTCATGGAAGTGTGTAATTTTTCTACCACAAGACTTGATGAGCTGAGAGATCATACAAAGGCTGATCCAGTTTTGCAAAAGCTCAACCACTACATTAATGTTGGATGGCAGTCAAAACAATCTAGTGTGCCGCCTGAAATGCAAAAATATTTTCCTTACAGAAATGAGATGTTGATGGAAGATGGCATTATTTTCAAATGTCCTAAAATTGTTGTTTCTGCTTCCTTACAATGTGAATGCATCCAGATTTTGCATCGTGGTCACCCAGGTTCCAAATCTACCATAAGAAGGGCAAGAGGACTAATATTTTGGCCTTCTCTAGCAAAAGACATTGATAAAGTACTTTCTTCTTGTTTGGTATGCAGTAGTACTAAACCACATTTGTAAAAAGAACTATTTCAGCTATGTCAAGTTCCTGAACTACCTTGGTCAACAGTAGCCACTGATATATTCAAATAGAACAATCAGCATTACTTAGTGTTGGTAGACTCTTATTCAAACTGGTTTGAAATAAATTTACTGGCTAACTCAACGTACACTGCTACCAGCAGGTTGAAACATCATTTCTCAGTCCATGGTAGTTCACACAATGTTATTTCTGACAATGGTAGCCAATTTACCAGTCAGTTGTTTCAGAAATTTGCAAAAGAATAGGACTTCATACATGTTACTAGTAGTCCAGAACACCCACAGTCAAATGGACTAGCTGAATATGCAGTACAGAGTGCAAAGCAATTACTAGAGAAGTCAAAGCAGATAATACTGATGTCTTTTTGAATTTACTCAAACTCAGAAACATACCCCGTGATGGTATACTTGGCTCACCTGCTCAGAGACTTCTATTTAGGCAAACCAGAACAACATTGCCTATCAGTTCCAGTTTGTTAAGGCCTAAAGCTAAAAACAACAGAAAAGTCAAAGCCCAACTATTCAGAAAGCGTCCTTTCCAGAAATACAGCTATGATAAATTGAGCAGATTTCTTCATCCATTGAAAGAAGGAGAGACAGTGAAGATACAAAAGGTGGAAGGTTTTGACTGGATTGGTCAAGTAACAGGTATATGTGCTGAGCTGAGATCCTACTTTGTGGAATCTGAGGGTGTAGAGTACAGGAGAAATCACAGATGTCTTCTTCCTGTATCATAATCAATATTGCAGGATTATTCCTGTGATAGAGACTCTAGATCTCAGAGCAATCCAGACAATGTTCCTGTTGCAGAACGTGTCTTAACTTCTACTTCCATTCCTGATGATGTTCCTGATGTCCCCAAACTTGAACATTCAGCAGAGACAGTCCCAGTTGCTAGATCTAGTTGGCGAAAGGTTTTGACCGGATTGGTCAAGTAACAGGTATATGTGCCAAACTGAGATCCTACTTCTTAGAATCTGAAGATGTGGAGTACAGGAGAAATCGCAGACATCTTATTCCTATATCAGAACCAATATTGCAGCATTGTTCCTGTGATACAGACTCTAGATCTCAGAGCAATCCAGACAATGTTCCTGTTCCAGAACGTGTCTTAGCTTCTACTTCCATTTCTGATGATTCTCATGATGTCCCCAAACATGAACATTCGACAGAGACAGTCCCAGTTACTAGACCTAGTTCTAATTTCTATGTCACATGATTTGGTCATATTTCTATACCTAGTATGAAATACACAGCAACCTGGACATCATTGTCTATATGTATTTAGTTATGTATAATTGCATGACAAGGAATTATTTTGTATTAATTGCATGTGAATTGATATCGTCAATATTGCAGGACCCATTTTAAAAGAAGGAGGATGTAGAATAGTGTGTGTTGTACCTTTAAGAAGCATTTCAAGGACAGCATGTGCATATAAATAGCAAGCACGCGCTAGCTTCAGTGCCATTTTGAGAGGGCAGCCAGAGAGTGAGCATGTATGAGTGTAATAACTAGTGTGTTTATAAGTTTATATAAGTTAAAGTTATTAAGCCTCAATCCTGATGTGTTTGTACATAATAAAGCTGCTTGAACAGATCTCACAAATGTTCATCTGTTTTATCCTGACCAGACAAGTGACACTATATATCTAGCTATCTATTTCAATTTGTTAACCTGGGTAGACAGTTACCTGTGATTGTGAGGGCTACCCATTAGCTCAAAGCTGTCATTTAAAAATCGATTACCCTCCAGTAATGTCCACAAAGACTGGCTATGAAATTTCTAATTAGAATACTTTCATAGCCAGTAATGACAATGTTTTCTCACTTGAAAGACCTTCTTTTTCTGCACATGTGAGTGAAAAGGGCTTTTCCAAGGATGGAACCATAAAAAAGTCAGATGATTCAATATTTTTTAATTTTTCAGAGCCAGTAGTTGTATTTCTTAATTATTTTCCCATTTAGTAATTTTTGCTATTTTCAAAGTTGGAACTTACTGCTGAAACCAACTTCTTGATGATATTTGAAGTCAGGAAACTCTGGAAGGATTTCAACCAAAACCAAAAGAGCATCCTTTCTTAATCTAGGAATGTAATTGCTTCAGAAATAGTGGCCAACAAAAGAGAGGGACATAATCCAGTAAGATGGAATAACTGAATGACAATCCAATATTACATTTACGCTACTGTCTTTGTTAGTACAAGCTCTTGCTCTCACTTTGCTGTATAGGCACCATTTAAAATATACTTATATGCGGTATTAGTTAGATTTTTCTAACCATGCACACTATTCTTTATTATTGCATTAATCGTCAGTGTTATACTTAAAAGTGTGTTAATATAATTGCACAAACTGTAAATATAACTGAACGATTTGTAATACTCTTGGCTGTTCAGTCTGCCTGGGTAATGGGTTAAAACGGTATCCAGATCGCTCTACTTACCTGATAAACAAACAGACAAATCAATATAATCTGATGATTTACAATGCTGCCTCCTTGTTGATATATGTCTGGGCCCAAATACTTGGAATTTCAAGTGTTTATAGACATTTTTCCCTCAGGTGAGATGCATTAATTTATTTATTTGTTAAAAAAGGTAAGATGACTGGACACAGGTTTCCATATTCTGGGGCTACCTGGGAGCACTGTCTGGCAAAGTGATCTGATCAGAAGCACACAGTTGGCACATCAGGGTTGAAGTAATTGAGTCTTGGATTACCCAAAATAGATTATTTGGAGTGCATGGCCTTCATCTTCTATACTTGCTAAAATCAGACCACAGGGGTAGGGGCAACTAAATTTTCTTGGGATATAAACTATGTGAGTTACATAAGCATTGATCTGATTATGGACTCCTGTTAACTTCATTTCACTTAAAGCAGCAATCAGAGAAGGGGAAGGGGAGAATACATAAAAGAATCTGGTGTACTACTTCATTGCTGCATTGCTATGGTTCCTGTATCTAGAAAGACGGGACACCTGTACAGACAGAGCATGGGAAGTTTCAGATGCGTCATTTTCTATCAAGTAGGCTGATCTGTTCCATTGTATTGAACAGTAGGGCAGTAGGTCAGTAGAAATAGAATACTGTGTTCACCAACATGGTCAGTACTGTGTTCACCAACATGGTCAGTACTGTGTTCACCAACATGGTCAGTATGTACCAGACTGTTAAATTAAGGCAAAATTCATTGATTTATAAATGTTACTGAAAAGCAATCTGGAGTTGAAGTATAAACAATAAAATGGTGAATCCTCATAATAAATATAAGTTTAAAATTGATATTGCATCTTAAAGGTGTGTGAGTGGCCTAGAACAAGACACACAGGGGGGTCTACCTACCTAATTTATTTGTTTATTTGTTTACTGGGAAAGTCCAACTGTGCACAAGTCCCATTTTCAGAGATGGGCCGTGGAGAAAAGCTCCACGTAAAATACATACTTACAATGAATGAACAACAATAAAAGTTAAACATTTTAAGCGTTACTTTGCAGGTAGTATTGAGACAAATAGCAAAGACATTTATCATATACTTTAGAAGTTATAATATTTTACACAAGTCAAAGACGTGTTAACATGTAATAGCTGGAAGTACAAGAGCAATGATAATGCATGTAGGTTCAGTAAATGTATATTGACATTAATGAAGTAGGATGTCACTAGAGCAGGAACACAAAATGGAGGAGAAGGAAGGGTGCAAGCAGTAATAATCAAGAAAAAACAAAAGCAGAAAAAAATTTGATATCGGAGAGGTTGAAATAACAGTAGATAAGTAAGATGGTGAGGTGGGCAAGGAGGGAGTATTAGTAGGAGGGGATTATGGATATAGGCTAGTTGGATAAACAGTAGCGGGAATGAAAGAGAAAGTGAACAGGGATAAGAAAGGTGAAAGAGTCAGGGTGATTTATAGAGAGACTGGCAATGGAAGAGAAAGAGAAAGCAACAGAAACAGAATGGGAATGATTTATTTTTTATCTACCTTTGTATGTGGCATTCAGTGCACATTACAGATGTGCTTTCTGGTGTGGGGAGATGAAGAATGTCTGAAGAAAGATTACAAAATTAGAGTTATCAAAATCCATTTAGCTGAATCTGTGTCTTTTTGGCATCAGTCAACCACCCTTCAGGTAGGTATAATCAAACTTTGGATAGCGCAACCTTGGAAGAAATTATTTTTATTTGCGAGATTAGGGGGAGTATACCATTGAATACAAATCAAGGTATTCAATGGATGCCTCCTTTGTGTAGGGGATGATCCATATAATATCTGGCAAAACAGATTTGGTGACTATTGCTTTGTGAAATCTTTTGTTGTAGAGTGAAAGTTGCACTTTTTGGGGTTATACACCATTATCACTGACACTGGTGAAAGCATACCTCTCAGCTGCTATGATATAGGCACAGTTCTGTGATTTTTGGCCCTCAGATTTAGCCTTGTGACTCATAGAAAGTCAGATCTGTTTATGGGAGCATGCTAATAATTACATAAACTAAGCCTATACAAAGATTCACTACCACTAATTATATAATGTCTACCATATAAAGACCTTCTATTGTGACAAATATAAAAGTGTTCCTCTTTCTGATCTCTGCTATAATTTTTTAAAGGCCAGTGCTATGATTTTTGATGTTTGGAAGTTGAGACGTACTAACTGGATATTGCTTATGCATGTTTCTGTGATAAATACATATTTGTTACTGTTTGTAGATTCAATGCCTCATTACGTGCATGGATGACTTGTCCAGATAAATTTCTACATCACTTACACTGACTTCAGAACACAAGAAATACATACAAGTTGGATTCCTTTAGTAAATCCCAGCTCAGGAAGTTTGCCAGTTTAGAGTAACTGCAATTGTTATGAACACGGAAAAGCAAAAGGCAGGGGAAAAAAAAACAGAGTGAGAGAGAGAGAGAAAGAAAGACACATAAGCAGAGACAAGACAATAAAGACAATAAAGTAAGCAGCAACTGTATGTGAAGACAGTAAGAAAAAAGGAAAACTCTTCACTTTTTTTGACTTAACTATGTCTTTAAGATACCATGAAAATGTGTGATGGCTGCATTAGATTAAGTATCACACAAAAGCAGTTAAGGACAACATAAAAACATAGTTTACCCTTATTTCTCTTTCTTTGTAAGTTGTAATTGTTTAAACCTTTCTCCAGTAAATCATGCAGACATTAACAATACTGTTTGAAGGCAAAATGAGCAGAATTAGGCACTTCTGTAAAATACTGCAGACAATATTTATGAAACGGGAAAAATCACCTTTAAAGAACTTTAATTCTGAAGTGGGGCAAATCCCTTTCCTCCATGCCGACTGAATGAATCAAGTTTCAATTTTTCTATTTTCTCTTCAGGTAAATATAATATATCACATGTACATCAAATAAGAGTATGCCAGAAAAAAAAAGAAAAAGAAAAGAAAAAAATAGAATCCAAGCTGCCACCTAAACGGATTCTTATGTGTAATGTGTTCTGTGTATTTGATATTGATGATTTTTAACAGCTTTGCTGTAAAATCAGACTATCTTTTTAAAGTAGCACTGGATTAAATGTTACATTTTAAAAGTCAAGACGTGTTCAGACCCACATACAGGTCAAGAGAGAGAGTTCTTCTGGGCATAAAACAACAAAATATGTAAATCTGTTCTCAGTCTGACAGAGCATACAGTGCGGCAGTTATTCATATAAGTTTTATTGATTCCAATACTCATTTACAGAAGTCTGTGTGCTTACTAGAGTTCCAAAGGGGAATAGATAGCCTTCAAATGCATAATAAGGCAATGTAGGAAGTCAATCAACCTGTGCCAAAGAGATTTCTTTCTACTGCAAAGCCAGACTGACTTCTCTATCATAACAATAGAACTGATTTGCAATTACAAGGATTTTGAAAAAAAAAATAGCCAAAAGTTTTTAAAATAAGACAACAGGAAATCACATTTCTGTAATGCTTGCAGTCAAGTTAATATATTAGAGAATGTCTGGATTTATTTGTATAATTCTTATTTGAGTATATTTGTGTTATTAAATCATGTATTTTATTGATCTGAAATGCATGCAAAACAAAAGCTACCTTTTAATCAAAACAAAAAGTCATTTACAGCAGGAAACAGAGTAGAATTCAATAGTCAACAGAGCGAGTCACAAAGATAGAAGTGGACATAAAAATCAATTAGTATGTTACAAAACTCAGGGAAACTTTGCAATTCACGGTTAAGTAATAAAACACAGCAGTGTGTCCTGTATCACAGGATTTTGATACATCACTAGTAAATTATGTCGTATGAGACAATGTCAAGTACTTTACAAGTCAGGGGAGTACTGACATCTTATGACACTACACACCCTAGAAGGTGGTATTTTTTATTTGCTCATATATTTTTTAAATAATTTCCCCAGAGCTGACCATTAGCTGCCACCAGTGCTTCTTCTCCTTCATGGCATCTACTAGCTCTATCTTAGCTTCCCCAGGCTTGACCCAACCAATGTCCATTGGCAATGAGGATATCAAGGACAATTGTACAGTATCATACTGCTGCCAGAGAGTGGGCATGCTCTAACTCTCCCCACTCGGCAGCCTTTTGAGCTCCACTATGGCTACCTTTGGGAGGTACATGGGTGCTTCCACACATGGGCAACCTCCCAGACAGGCTGCACACCACTAGAACTGAAAAACTCACTAGGATCTTTATATCACTGTTCTAGTGCATTAGGCTGTCTCCCTTTCCTCAGGATGGGAAAGACAGTGTTGACTGCTCAGTTCTATCAGCCACTCCCTTGTCCCCTTTGCCCATGCCATTAGTCAAACATTAGCCATCTGAGATGTATCGCTCTATGCCATGGGGATGGGTTACACTGTCATATTCTTAGTATGCACTTTATTTTTGCAGTATCTTGCAGCTGTATTCTTAACTTGCATTATTTTCTTATAGTAGTGGAAAACGTCAATAGATAGCATGTATAAATAGAGTATAATTAGAGATTTTATGCTAAACTGCATAACTTGGGATGCAATTATTTTTAGACCCTGTAGTATTCATTTTTTTTATGTTTACATGGCTGCTACTATGGACTCTATATGACATACGGATGTTTTTGAGCCATTTGAAATGCCTGACCTGCTGTGTAAAATCTAACACCTAATTGTTGGTGTTAATGATTTTGAGGACTTGTTTGAATGCTCTAGGATAAAGGAATAAAAGAAAAAGGGATGATGGACCATAAATATCAAGTCTAGACATAATGTAAAAAAACAGACAGGCATAGGGAGAACACTGTGAAATTATGTTCTTTCTCCCTCAATGAGAATGAAAACGAAGACAACAAAAGAGAAAATTGTGGCCAAACGTATTGAAAAATCTTCAAATTCCTGAGAAACCTGCTCTGAAATGTATACGAAACTATACCTCTTCACTGTCCAGATTTTCACAGAATACCCAGATTTTTGCCTCATATTTTTGGTCTGTTACTCATAAAGTTTGTGGTTTTCTAGCAAATCACGAGGACTGAAGTCACTAAATAATGGTACACATTTGAGTTTCAGATTTCATACCCCTCAGAAAATGCATGTTAATGCAAAACTTGTTATATCAACGTTCTAAATTTGTAGGGAAATATTTAAAAATTGTCCCTATTTTTAGCCCTTTGCCCCCCCCCCATTATTTTAGGCTTTGACAGATTTCTTGTGCTAAGATGTTGCGAGGTATGCAAGAAACTGGTAAGCCCACTAAGAATTACTTTTTACTCAGTATAAACATTTCAGTTACATTCATATGAAAGTAAAACTAGCAAAATCTGTAGCTGAGCATGTGAATGAGTTGAGATAACTGGACCAGATATGTAGTTATAACAAGACAGTGCTACAAATATTAAAATAGATAATTCCATGTGAAAAATGAAATTAACATCAAAGAAGAATATTGTCAGCCCCTAATTTAATATTTGAGCATTCATAATTGACTGCTTTAGCAAACAAAAAAAATATCTATATAATTAAGGCAGACTTCTGTAACAAGCAATGTTGTACATGAACTGAAGTATAAAGGGTTGTACTCAAAAGTAAGAAAAAAATGGCAAATGTAATACATGTTATCAGTGACTTGAAAACAACACCAATGACTGACTGAAAATTCAAGCAGAAGCATGCAATGCATCTGGAAAAATTACATGCATAGCAAAGTGGGAAAAAGGAAGAAAACTAAACAGTTTAAGAAAGAAAGTGCAATGATTTGAAGGGAATTCTTTTATTTACTGGTCACAGATACTCACCTCAAGGAAGGGAGCACTAAGAGTGCAGAGTAAACATTTTAATACAATGTAAAAGATATAAATATGAAAAATTAAACCCATTATTTGCAGAAACAAAATTTTACAGGAAATATGAAAACTGTGTGGCAATAATATGTGTTATGCCACTGTAATGAGTGTACTAATTTTCAGATAACTGTGACACATTTTTACAACCAATTAATATTGTACTGTGGACACATAAGTGAGATCCTATAAAATGCTGGGATTGCTGATGATAAAGCAATGTTTAAAGGGCAAGAGAAATCCTTACTTCTAATAGCAGCTGAAGGTACAGAAATTAGTTTAAATGTGCTAGAAATAAGTTAACTAAACATATGTTACAGTAAGTGAAAAAAGATATGCCAGGATTCAGGTTACAGATGGTAAAGTGGAACTCATAGGCTAGTTTACACATGGTGCAAGGTTTGATTACATCAGCGTGTATTGTTTAGCTTTGTGATTCTGAGCAAGTCATTTAACCAGACACACTGCTCCCAGGCTACGTCTGGAAAAAGTTCCATGGAGATCAGTGCTCTACCCTGGAAAACAAACATAAATAAAATCAGATTCCTATGTCCAAACAAACTGAGACTAATTCATCCTTAGAGTAACACAACCATGTTTTTAAGTGTTGGCTTTTAATATCATATTGTTCATAGCTGGCAGAGATCCTCATGGTTGATACCTTATAGGTAAAAATCCAAAGCTCATGACACCACTGATCAGTAATGATTTTCATGGAAAAAAACTGAGTTGCACATATTACCCACTGTGTGGAATGGTCAAGACACTAGATATGTAGTTGTGGGGAATTCTTCCAATAGGAAATGTATCTTCTTAGTATTATATCAATTGGTAAAACTTAATAACTATCTAGCAAACCAAGCCACTTCTCTTCTAAATACTCATCCATCCATTGATGTTCTATTAAATACTTTTTTCTCCTTCAGTTATAGTAACTATGAATTTTGCCTGAACAACAGAGTACAAATAAGATCTATGACTTTGTGGTCCAGGAGAATGGAAGAGTCTAGCTAATACATCCTATCAAAATAGGTACCTTTCAATCATTTCTTGATATAAACAGCAGCTAGATGTCAAAAGCTTCTCAAGAATAATTTATATTTGAAGTGTTTAAATTAACCTAAGACTGGGATGTTGCTTGGTGGCATCCTTTAGACAGGAGATGATCAGAAGGTGATCAGACTTGGAAACCTATTTCCCCACCAGTTTCATGAAGATAAGGTCCATTAAAGACTGCTTAATATTTATTTATTATTTGTTTACTGGGAAAGTCCGACTTGGAATGAAGCCAATTTTCAGAGGAGGCCCGGGGAGAAACACTCCAGACACATGTCTTTGTAACGTGGGAGGAAACCAGAGTACCTGTAGAAAGCCCATATGAATACAGGGAGGACATACAGTCTCTGCACAGAAGGCACTCCAGCTTAGAATTGAACCAGAGAATCAAACCTCTTGTTGTGAGATGACAATGCTACCGCTACATCACTGCACTGTCCGTAATATGCTTACAATAGTATAAACCAAGCTAAGTCCCATGGTTTCAACTTCATGGAGAAATTTAAAAGCAAAGATCCAGCTTGCTTGTAAAACAGTTCAAATATTAGTCAGCTGGAGGTGACTCAGTACTGATTCAGTAATAATATAGGTGAATTCCTGCCATAATAAACTCATATCATTAAATGAATAGTGTACAAGAAATGTTCAATTCACTCCTAGTTGAACATATACAATGAAATTGAATTCATATCCACTTCTGGAATTAAAACAACTCCCAACATTGACTTAGTATTTTCCCCTGACAATTCTGCCATGGCAGTGGCTGACTGAGAGGCAGTTTGGAAACACATCTTCCAGGTGGGAGCAGTATTTCAAACTGTACCCCATCTTGGCAATGAATACCAGCTCTACCCTCTGTAGGAAGTCTGATATTAAAGCTGGTTTATTATGGTTCAACCTAATATTGTGCAAGACTGCATTAAACAGAATTCTTTACCAAAAATGCAGAGCTACCTGACTGGAAGATGTTATTCTGGTATACCAGGGTAATGGAGTAAGGACAATAGAGTCCCTAAAATGTCACACTCATGAGTTTACTACCACTGAAAAGAAAAGGCCCTACTCATCCTGGTTGGATCACCTTCTGACTCCTTTATACATTTATTTAAGGTTAACTCTCACATTTGAGACAACATAAAAGTGCTATGGATATAAAAAAGGAGACAAATTACTGACAAGTCTAAAGAAATAAAAATAAGTCAGATGAGTTAAAAGTCCACTTCTCACCTATCTGCTACAAATCACATGTGATCATAAGCATAATGCTACTCATAGATAAATTGTAGGCATTATAGGTGTTACTTCAAACAGTCAGCTGATGGTGTTACACTAATGAGGATAAAGTCACTAAGTAATAGAAAAAAAAATTTTCATATATGCTTGGGGTCTATGCTCAACAGTTATCATCAAGATGCACAGAGAAATCTTGGTTTATTTTGTGGGCTATACAACCCTACAATTACTCCATCACTGCATTACTTCCCCTTAGTTACAGTTACCTCTGAGTCATTTTTTAAGAGTGATGTTGGACATTAGACCCTACATGACAACCATGGGAAGTGGCAATGTCCACATTATAATTATTTTACTTTCTAAGTCTAAGAAAATGACTTTTTAGACATTTCTATTTACAGTTTTGGTCTTTGTTTGACTGGTCTTTCAAAAAACAATTTATGCTTATTGGATGCCTTCAGTATTGCTCAGTCATTTTTTTAAAGATATTTCACATCATATTTATTTGTTAAAACAAAAAAAAAAAACATCTTGCTTCATTTATAGAAAAAAGAAACCTCTGGAGTATAAATTAACTGGGTTTCACTGTGTACATGTTCTATGCTACATCTTTTCATGTTCCCAGTGTCCCAATGTTATCTTTAATTATTTACACATGCCTGCTAGAAATAATAAATGTGTTAATTTATAGAGTAAAAATGAAAATGTATAAGTAACTGAAACTCCCACTCCTATAAACATCCAAATACATTAGGACTGTGCTGGAAGAAGACATATTTATTTACCAAATCTATAAATATATTGCATCTATACTGGGTATAGTTGATCCTCTTCTTCTTTTTCAATGCCTTCTTACACTTATTCAGAACTCTTTGAGCCTTTCTCTAGGCTGGGATCCATCGTGCTGTCCACATGTATCGTCCAGTCCCTTTTGTCTATTATCTTGCAGTTTTATGCTAGTCCTGAATGCTGTCATTTCAACTATCTTACCGTGATTTCTTGTTCTTCCATTATCCTACCGTTTGAATTCCATCACATATATTTGCCACAGACAAAGCAGGAGGTTAATGTTATGTCTTTTCCCAGTTTCTCTTCTTGCATATAGTGTTTCTTGCATATAGTGTATAACTTTCATTTTTGGAAGCATTTTTCATAGTACAGCCCCTCTTTCCTCATCATCATTTTGATAGCCCTTCTTTATTGATAATATCTCTTTGTATGTCAACCAGAGTTAGTTTAGATGATCAAGGTGTCATATTTTAGTCCCTTGAATAATGACGAGTTGATTTTTCCATTTTTCAGATCATTTTCTTCAGCTACATATTTCAACATCCTGTTAGACAAAGTCATTGCTCTTTACCACTGCTGTTTGTGTTTCGTTATAAGATGACAATGACCTTGAGATCCCTTAAACATATGTCCTCTGTAGGATTGCATAATTAAGTACATTTTCCCTGGACAAACTCCTTCCTTCTCTCCCCAGAAAAGTGCATTACCTTCCATTAACTATGAGATATCACTTTTCTGCCCATGCTAAAGGCATGAGCAAACAGGGTCCAACAATTGCAACCATAGCTGCATCGCTACCTTCACTAAAGTTCAATATATTAGTAATCAAAATTTAGAAGCAGGCTTATTAAGTACTAAAAGGAAAGTGAAACGGTGCATATCAAAACTGACTCTTTCATTATTAAATATGCTTCTGCAGCCCTAAAATGGGGAGCTGCGCCTCCATACCACATGCTTTGAGATTGCTTTATCTTTATCATAGAAAAGGAAGGTAAATTCTTCTGGATACCACAATTATGATCTTTAAATAAAAAAGAACAAATCACAAATTTGCTGTTGCACATTAGAGTCAAACTCACAAGTAACTGACAAATAAGACTGGCACCCCATTTCCTGTCTTCCTTTATAATGTGATAGCTGGCACAAATGCACTAAATAGGATAGATTCTAGGACAAACACCATCTCACTGACAGCTGCCATTTCTACAAATGGCTGCCTCCCTCATTGTCATTCTAAGTTTACAACAATTTAACCATTTTTTTAGCTACATCTCTATTATGAACTATACTCTACTCTATGCTCTTCACAGACCCACTGTATTTTTTACATAATTTCCCTTTGCAACCATCCCTGGTAATGTAGCCATAGGACAGCATTGCATTACACTAACAAAACCAAGATCCTTACACTTATACTTTTTTCCTCTGGTATATAGTCTTCACAGCAGCATGCCTCTTATTTATTCATGGACCACTAAGAGCAAGTGAGGTTAGCAGGACATTGGAATTGTAAAAAATGACAAACTGTGGACCAGTATGATCCCACTACAGGAATTTGCTTATCTAGAGATGTCATTACAATCCTTGCTGAGAGAAGGTAGACTTCAATGAATAGTACTGTTGTCCCTCTTTTGGTGGTGGGGTGGGGAATGGGGGGAATGGGATGACAACTGAGCATTTGTCGATTTATTCTGCATTGTAGTGGCTAGCATCCTTGCATCCTGTATAAGAGGCTCCCAATTTAGAAATAAGTGGAACAGCTGGTACAGTTTTCCTACATGACAGTTAATGCAGAAGATTAAGGCTATGAGCTGTTAACAATGTGCTTCCTGGAGTCCAAGCTGCAGGATTGAATTTTAACAAACTTTATTTGCTTACTTTGCACCACTGAGCAAGTCACTTAACTGAACAATGCTCTTGGTTTACACAGGAAAAGGGACTCTTGTATCCAGTGAGCTACCTTGGTAATTATCCTAGGCTGCTCAACCAATCTAGTGTGGTTTTCTGCATTAAGCTATTATAGATACATGAAAACAAATAGTACTGAAAGTGTGTTCATTGTAATAACTGATTTGATCATATTTGAAATTGATAAAGGCATCTGCAATCAGTTGTGTTTTTAACTGTGGCTAAAACGTTTCAGCCCACGGATTATTCTTTAATGTTATACAAACTGTACAAGAATTACTTTATGTAACTGCTGTAGTGTTATTGAAGTTTTTCAGCTACCTTGGTAATTGACAAAAGGGCATCCTATGTCTGTTTTTCACTTCAAGTACTTTACATTTAGCAATATTCAGGTTCATGTATTGGTTGCTTTCTTTTCCACCTTGTATTTCCAGGATACAATGTTCCTGTGTTACCTTTTTAAAATGTTCCATATCCATATAAAACATTGGTACATTACGTAAAAGAACAAATCTATCAGTCACTGAACCACTTTCAGCAGTGACCCTCACAGTCCAAATTTATTTTGGCTGATTTTTTTCTGGACTCTAAATACTGCTTGATGTTTCCTTTTGCTGTGTATCCACTAGCCCTTACCTGGCTGTCTTTCATTGATTTAACCATTCAGCAAGGAATCCCATAGATACATCTAGGCAGTAGAAGTGGGGTTTCAGCAGGACAAATGCATGCTCAGCAATGATCCAAGGCTGTGGCAGGGCATGTTTGCAGCAATTATATAATTTAGTCTGGGAATTTATGATAGATGTCATCAACTATTGGTCCTGGGCATATCCAGCATCACCAATAAGATGCCCCTGGGTAAAAATCACCCCTACACAAACCTCTGATATAAATTACATGGGTATATATGTGGGATTCATGGACACTGCCTGGGTTGTATATTATACTGTGTGCATTGCAGGTCACCTGTCAGTTGATGGAGTGCAAATCCTTGGGGATAATATAATTTCTTCCCTATTCTCCAAGTTGGGCCTTTATTGCTATATGCGTGCATTCTATGACCCAGGATACCTCAGGGAAATGGGTTGTATCAGAAAAAGTCTCTATGGTACTTACCATTCTCCACTGTGGTATGTGGTATGTGGAAATCACATGTGCTCCCCCATGCTGAAACATGTCATCAAAGAACCATTTGTATATCCTTAATATAAATGCCAGGGATACACCCACTATTCCCCCGTTTGTCACTGAAAGGTCCCTGAAGGTAGTATTTACAAAGCCACATATATCTTGGTATACACAGAGATAGGCATTTCACACATACCATTGCATGGTGACTCTAATCACATGGTAGTGGTCCACAATTTCATTTTCATGGAGAGCATGAAATAAGCATTGATTGATGACACAACACATCTGAGGGTGATGATGCTCAACAGCATGACTACTTGCAGCAAGTACAGCCTGTCGAATATACAGATTTGTTAATGCTGCAGCAAGCCTGTACAATGTTCCATGATCACCTCCTGTAAATCTAGCATTCTGGTGTAGTCATTGACTCCGGAGCTAACACTGCTAGTCATGGCATACACACACACACACACACACACACACACATACACATATATATATATATATATATATATATATATATATATATATATATATATATATATATAGATACACACACACACACACACACACACACACACACACACACACACATATACATATATATATATATATATATATACATATAAAATTGACCCACTCTACCACATTATTTACCCTTATTTGCATCCAAGGATACACTGAATTGAATACTCTTACTCACTGCCATGTCATTATACCACTATATGAATACTCTGCAGATTGCAGAATCTCACTATCTTACACACTCATGCTCAGTATGTCACTGAATCTCTCACACCCTAAGTGTGGCCACTTATCAAATGTGACTCCATTTTGTTTTAATATCATCTGATTGTATGACTCAGTATAATTATGGGTTAATTACTCTTATGTTAAAACAAGACCTATTAATCTTTGAGGTTGAGAATAACAATGATTTAGAGCTTGATTATAAAAGTTTGGAAATGATGTTAGTTGTCAGAGTTGAGTCTGCAAAAACACTTGCCTGTGGTAAAAAAACTGAGCACTTGTTTGGTGCAATTCTCATAATAATAATAATAATAATAATAATAATAATAATAATAATAATAATAATAATGAAGTTAAATAAAACAATCAAGGATACAAAGGTTAAGATTAAGGCAGAAAAAGCTAATTCTAAACAGAAACTTGATTTAGATATGAAAAATTAAAAGGAACATTATTACAGATCTAAAATGTCAGTAAGTCTCTTTGTCAGGTTAACTCATTAATGTTTGATAATGTGATAGTCACAAATCTAAAAACCACAGCTAATGAAATGAAGGGACCATTCAGAGACTGAATCATGCCATTTCTAAATATGAGAGTTGACCATTAATAGAGATAGAAACTATAAGTCAGGCTATAAACAAAACCAAGAAAAATACCTTGAAAGGTCTAGACAATATTCCACTATACTGCTTTATAACACACAAAAATGAACTGATTCCAGTTCTAATAACATTTTTTAAGAGTAATAAAGGATAAGGATGGAAAAGTCATGAAATATGGGAAAATCTCTTACACAGCACAAATATTTAAAAAAGGCAATATGAATGAAGCTAAAAATTACAGCCCAGTCAGCTTTTCAATTAAAAAATGTCAGTTGCTGGTGCGAAACCACAGTAAATTCAATCATTGCCTACACTAATTGCCTGTAGAATGATTGTACTGACTAAGTTGTATTAAATAATGAATGACAATCTTCTTTTAATGTGGAAGGATGGTTGAACTGTATGCCCAAATTTAATGGGATATCAAATGGCCAGGATGAAGGTACAAGTCTGAATTTAAAAAAATCAACTGAAATTATCAAAAAAAATTTAGAACCTTTCATCCTGATAATTTTTTTTAAGAGTGCATAAAGTTTAACCAAGTCCTAGAAGAGATAAGGCTCTAAAAATTCCCATCTGGGCTTATAAAAGATACAGAGCTCCATAATCAGTTGCAACAGCTTTTTGAGAGAGAACCAGGGTTGAATAAATTGTCACCTTAATGAGAGATAACCACAATGTATTGGAAGAACTGGATAAATACATTTTAAGAACTCAATGATACTATTATAGCTGATGTATTATTTGATGGTCATAAATCAGAATATAAAGATGTTTTACCAAACTACATTGTAAAAGTGAATTGATCCAATGAAGGAAGGTGAAGAATCTTTTCCTTGATTTGAATGAGCACAATAACGGATGGCCATATCTTAGGTACAAGTCATGGCACTAATTTGCATGCAGACAACAAGATAATGTTCAGGTGCCTGCAACTACTGACACTTGTTTAGAGGATGATCTTTCTTACAGTTCTTCACAGTTTCCTCAGTTAAGATGCTCATAGCAACTGGAAGAATGTATGTGCAGGAACAGATTAAATCTACTGTCAAACAGGGATTATCAGAATTATTCAGACTAGGCCAACAGATTCAAATAAAAATCCATATCCATGGCTGCTCATGGCAGGAAAAGATGAATTCCTCTGCAAACCCATTTGAATCAGGCATAGATTATAGTTCATTTAAATTTGGAACTAATGCAATATTTAACAATAGAGAAAATAATTACTCTACAATGTATAATTTAATAGCATATCAATGACTGAGCACCAGATTATTTAAAAAATAGTTTCATCTTTATACCTTCTTCCAGAATGAATCTACTTTTGACTTGGATAGACTTACATATGTATACATTGACATTAAATTTAACATTTTGGTTTGATTATACAAATAGTTCTTTACATGAACCATTTAAAAATAGCACATTGTTTTAATCCACCTTTACATTCTGCAATTTCCTTGTTTGAAAAACTGTGTGAAAGAGATATTATATAGGTATTTGAATATTCTATTAAGTATAAATATTGCAGTTTAAACAAAGATGAGAGAATTTTAATGAAAAGCCTGATTTCTGATAAAAAGTCGAGAGTGATGAAACCGGATGAAGGTGGGGGAGTAGTAATAATGGAAGTTATGGATTACAGTTTGACAAAGTTCAGAATGCTGAATGATATTGTTAATCATTGTCAGATCTCTATGAATGAAAGTTATATTGCATATAAGTAGTTTATAAATACTCAATCTCTTTTTACAGGTATATATAATTCCTGAATTGTATGAATATCTTAAATTTGATAGCCCAGTAATATCAACATATTTGGAATCCTTATGATTCATAAGAACATTTATGATCCACCCCTATGTCCAAAAGTTGTCTCAGGTGGCTCCAAGAAACAATCCCTGACTAATTTTGTTGATTTTAAGTTGAACATTGGTTTCAAAGGGTCCAATGTATTTTAAAAGACTCTTGGCACTTTTTAAGGGGATTGATACCTGAACTTTAAAGTAAGGATTCACTGGTCCAATGGTCACTGTTAACATACTGGACATGTTTGCTATATTACCACATAATATAGGGTTGTTCTGGTTTAATAAGGCATTAATGGAATGGCAGCTAATAACATTAATTGACATTAACATATTGATTCAATTAATGAATTTAATTTTAAGTTGCAATTTCATTTAATTTGAAGGTGAGTACTACTCTCAGAGAAAAATGGCAGCTGGTGGGGCCACAGTAGCACCAGTTCTGTGGTTTTAGGAGAAAAATTATATTTTGAATTCTGAATATAGGCATAATGTCAAATACTACATCTGCCTCTTGGATGATATTTTCATTCTATATCTGGGGAGTCTGAATACACAGGGGTGATGTTAGCACATTTTTCTTTAGTATTATTGCCAGTGCTTTTGGTGTGAGAGGGGGTGAGCTGAAACAAAGGTTAAATGGACTTGAAAGCAAGTTGATTTTGAATTTTGGTACTTAAACATCTAGGGGGTTTAATTTGGAAGTGAACTTGGTTTAATGTCTTGTGCTATTGAAATTTTGCAAATGTTGTCAATTTTGCAATTTCTTACATATAAGAAACATTTTAATAAGTGTATATTTGCTTAATATTTGTTTAATATGGTAGGCATGCATTTTAAATGTAGTAATGCACTTTAAATGTTGCAATGCAGTTTAAAATGTAAAATGTAGTAATGCACTTTAAATGCAGCAATGCACTTTAAATGTTTATAGTTTCATTTAATTAGTTAAGTGATGGGGGTTCACCTAGTGTATAAAAAGTGAATGAATTCTATATAATGTATCCTTGAAGGTAAAAGGCCGAGGTACCAGATGAATTTTTGATGCTAGTAAAATATTCTTCTACAACTACTGCTGTTTGTTTTTTTATTTGCATTTCATTGCTTAGTGTTTTTTCATAATGAGTTTGAATACATTGACATAATTTATTTCCTACTCACATAATGCTACTGATTTTTTGAAGTTATATGAAAGGTCAAAAGAAAAGAAAATACATTACTCAAAACTGGTTTCACAAGTCGTAGAAAAAAGTTGTTTCACGTGTAATATTTATAGAAAAACACATCCTCCAATCCATATCTTCATTTGACAGAAAAAAAAAAAAGTTTAGTTAAAGGACAAATTGTTAGACTGGATTGGTTGATTGCCAGTATAGAGTATAATATTGGCATTGAGAAATTAAAAATATATGTTTAAGCAAAAAAGATGCTCTGGTTATGTGCTGGATGAGATGAGTAAGCTGATATTTAATCCTAGCTCCTTCATGGGAAAATAATGATATTTGCCTCTTTGTTGAAAAAGGAACAGATTACTCTGTTTAATACAGACACAAAAACAAATAATGGTATGAAACAAGAACTAGAGTCCCTTAATAGATACCTAGTGTTAGCTTTCATCATGGACTGTCAAATCATATGGTAAATAATTAAAAGAAATTGGTGGATTTGTCAATGTATAAAAGAGAAATATAAAATAGAAATTAGAAACAAATAGCTCACAGTTTTGGGGAAATAATACAAAAAAGAAAGAAACATACAAGTATGAGTGTTGTAACAGATGCATATTTATTAATGAAGGAAACAGTATCATTGTAAAAAACTACCATAATGTTATTTCCTTAGAGGCATGTTTTACTTGTAGTATCAAATAGGTTGTTTCTTTGGTAACATGTGAAATGTGCTCCACATTTACATTTAAAAGACTGAGAGAAAAATGCAAGCTAGAATTTATGCGAAAACCACCAAAAAAGAGTTTACAGCATTAAGAATTATGAATCCAATAGTCCTTTGGCAAAACATGCAAAAAAGTATTTAAGGAAGTTTTATTTTGTAGTTGGAAAAAGCCACATCAGTGTATTCAATGTTGCAATTAGGAAAAGCTTTTAGAATGTAAAGAACTTCTGTGGCAACTCAGATTAACTGCTATGAAGGAACCGAGATTAAAAGAAAATATTTCCGTGTTAACAAATGTGCACTGAAAGCCTGTGACAAGTTTACCTGTAATATTTTAAAATGATATGAGTCTGTAGTATTTTTGAGATTTTAATACTGATAAATTGACTACATTTTAATTTTAATTCTATTCATTTATGTGACTGAATAATTTAATGTCATGTGCTTTAATTCTTGCATTATTTAATGTGGAATGCAAATGGACATGGTAATTCTGATGATGTCCGTTTACTTGTACAGATAAAATCGCTTAACTAATTGAATAAATAGGACTGGGTTTAAAGTTGTTTTGTAAAACCATCACAGCCATTTCTGGAGTCTGCATGTCCTCCTCGCAGTCGAGTGGCCTCCGAAAGACATGCATGAATGGGCGTGCCTTCGCTAAAGGTTGGGCGTCGGGCTGGCAACTCGGCACCATAAAAATCGACTGCCAATCATTAGAGGACCGGAGTTCTGCTGTGGTGACCACTAACTGGGAAAAGTTGAAAAGACAAACAACAACATTGGAACTGATGACTAATGAAATTCATAATTTGTCCTTACTGGATTGAAATCAACGTGGCTCATTAAGAGAATGTCAAGCCTTACCAGTCTGCTTCAGTTTTATGACCGACCTGGAGGTTCACGATGGGGTCTAATTTAACCAGTATGGCTCATATTAAAAAGACACTACTCCCATAATTTAGTAGTTTGTAATTCACAGACATGTTAGCCACAGTGGGAAAATACCTGATTATCAGTTAATTTGCAAGCCTAAGTATAACAGTTGCTACAGCGATGTGCAGCAGTAGTTAACTAATACATCTGCGTCATGTAGGCATTGCCCTTCCCCTAATCACACTCCCACACACACAAGTACACATTGAAATACACACACACACACACACACACACACACACACACACACACACACACACACACACACACACACACACACACACACACACACTGCATTCTCTGTTTGAGTTTAACTGCCGTTAAGGCAAAAGAGTTTAGAGTACTCCCTGGCAGATAGTGTTTCCCCCTACCTGCTTATTCCTGTACTGCTGTTGTTGCTGTTATGTTGCAAGTGTATTATCTCTTGGGACTACTGTTTCCCACAACCCCCAATCCACATAC
>NC_056731.1:73197797-73257797 GCF_019279795.1 Protopterus annectens
GCTTGATAAAACACTGCTACTATAACCAGAAATATCTTTGAATTTTAAAGGAGATATAAATAAAAGGTATTACCCACCTGGTTTATTAACTATAGAAAATTGCTGTACTAGCTTATGTTGGTTTGACAGACATATTACAAAATATCAGAATAAGATAACCTGCTGTGATTGGGGCCCTCCCAGAAATAGGGGGCCCCCCAGCGACAGCAGGGCTCACTGGTACCTAAAGTCGGCTATGATTGTAGTCCAGTTGGTGATATTGGTACATTGGGGTAAGTTTACTACAGTTAATTGCTAAAGGGGAGGTTAATGGTGTAGGTTATGTACATTAAAGACTTAATTTAAGTTAAACATTAATACGTTGTGGTATGTGAGCTTTGTAGAGTGGAATGTGAGGGAAGGTATATTAAGGGAGGATATTTGTTACCTGAAAGCTTTGTATACTAAACTTGTTATTCAGTACGTTGTAGTGACTGTTTTTCTTTGAAGGCATATTAAGGCCATACCTCTAAATTGTTCAGTTTCTAAGTGTGGTGGTTCCATTGGGCTTATCTGGTTTGAAGTTTATGGTGTTTGCATGTTCCGATTGACTGCCCAGTTAGGCAAGTGTCTTTCCCATGCATTTAACATTTTCTCCATGGAGTGATAATTTTAACTAGTGGTTTATTGGGTAATAGTATTAAATTAATGAGGAGTGGTTGATTACTGTGCAAATGGGGTGCTGTTTATCTCTTTTGGACATAGATACGTAGCATGCTGTTTGAAGCGTGGGGAATAGGGAAGAATGTAATGGACAGCACTATTTATGCAGGCTTCTCTGGTCTGGTTCTCCATTTCTTAAGTTTGTGTGAACACTATTATCTCCAAGGTTGCGATTTGTAGTAGTGCAGAACGGGGTGGGGTGGGGTGGTGGAGTACAGATTGTCTGGATTGCCTCGTATGTTTGGAACATTTTCATACACATGACAAACATTCAGACTTCAATCTTTTAGGAATTCATGCTATGAAAAACTGGGTATTATAGCCACTTCCTAAGTTTGTGAGAGTGATATTAAAAAAAAAAAGAATTGGCCTTACACTGCATTCAGCTGAGCGGGGCAACTCATGGTAAGGTGTTTTCATGGGCTACGATATATCCTCAATGTCCAAACATCATGTTTAAAAAACAAAAAAAAAAACAATATTCCTCACTTGCTGTTCCACCATCAGGTGTTTGGACAGATTATGAATTCTATTTGCTCTGAGAGGGTTAGGTTGGTGCAGAGTGGGTGGGGCAATCAGAATAGTTGTTTAGAAGGAATATGGGAGAGTTTTTTTTTTTGTCCTACCTTTATTTTGGCTGTACAGATTTTTGCTTAATGTCTGGATTTTGCATCATAACCTTAGTTTGTGGTTATATTGTAGTTTGGCAAGTTACTTACTCATTATTTCAGTTTTTAAAATGGTACCTTACAGAATTCATTAATCCAGCAAAGGGCTAAGTTTGTAAGAACATTATCTAAAGTTGTCCTTATTTGGGCCTTTCTTTCATGTTTACCCATGGCTTAGTCCAGATTTATAGCTCTTATGAGATCAAGAGGAATGGGCCGGTGGTATGTGGTGAATGTGGTCTGCAGGTTGCAGGGCTGGATTTCGGAGTTTGTTTGTTGTGGGACTGTGGGTTTTATGTTGGAAAGCTTGGTTTCATTGATTTCAACTTCTGTAGCTCAATTATGTGGCTGTACCTATGCAGAGGCATGGTGGTCTCAGTGTTGGGGAGCTGTACCTTCCTGTCCCTGCTGCCTACAGGCCTTTTGGTGGGCATCTTGCATGCACAGCAGCCATGAGGTACCTTTGGTTGACAGTTGATCACGGGACATGCGCAGTGTAGATTAGGGCATCTTTAAATTAAAAAAAAAAAAAAAAAGGGAAATGCCGTACAGACTTTCAAATGAGAGGAGTATGGGTTTTGGGATTCAGGATGGCAAATAATGTTGAAAGGGAGGCAGGGAATGCTCACTGAACTATTGCTATCCTTTGGCATCATAACTATCTGTCAAGAGAGGCTGTATATCCGGTTAGGAGTGACAACTGCAAAGATTCCTCTACAGGAAATATAGTTACTGGAGTAAATCAAAGTACTCATGCACACTCTTATCCATAAAAAAAAGTATAATGATTACAGGCTCTAGGAAGTGCATGATATTACTGATGAATAAGTTTGATATTAGATGGGGTGGTTACAATGCAAGATAGCAGAATTGATATGGAATGGCAGTTAAGCAGGTATCACAGATGTTGTTCCTGCTAGACATTTAGTAACACTCCAGTCTTAAATGAGATGACGAAACAAGTTGGTTTATATGACGTTTATATATTTTATGTTTTAGTGGTGGCACATTGTTCAATAATCATTGTGGGCTGTAGCTGCAGACATAAGGACACGCAGTTGAATTACACTTCATTCCCTTCAGGATTCCAGAAGTGTGCTTGCCCTGACAGTTGAGGGAGGGGGGTGTTCAGAAGCGTTTGTACCATATCTGAGTACAGGGAATGTCCAGATTAGAAGTTGGTGTGTGTTAGCCATTTAACAGCTGTGTAGTGGGGGGGTGGGTGATTTGAGAGCTTGTGGGTCAGCAGCTTCTACAACTTTAGTAATTATTTGTTTTGTGGAAGTGTTACTGGCTTTTTGGGGCTTATTTATTAATTAAAAATAAATAAATAAATAAAAAACACACACAATTAACAAAAGGGTCCGGCACCTGTTATGTGGGGAAACTTTTTAAGTCTCGTGATTGTAGTTTCTCCTCCATGACTGTTACATACTAGGACACAAGGACTGGAATCATCTTAATTCATTAAGAGATCTTTTAATAAATAGAAGCAGCATGTTTTATCCATCCTATGACCTTTCTAGTGGAGGTGGTTGTAAACCATTAGTATGTGTCCAGATTTTGCCTATTTGTTCCACATTCTAAAGGTTAGTGTTCCTCATTCTGGAAATGGAAGGTTGAGAGCTGGGCACTGGGCAGTGACGTACATTGAGTTTCGGACTTCAAATCCTTCAGAGGGGGTAGGTTAAAGCAATCCTGTGTTGGCTGCTTTATAAGCCTTAAGAGTGTTTAGTATGGTTGGCTGAAAGGGAAGTTCCATTGTGGATGCGGTTTCTTGGCAGGACAGTTGTCAGTTTGGGGGAAGCACTTTTCATCCAAAAGGTGGAGGAACAAAAAAGGGGGGGGGTGGCATGATTGAATAGCTGGGTCTTGCAGGAGGCTTTGTTTTGGGGTACTGGGTGTGATTTGTATGGTGGGCTTGTCTTGGAGTTTACCAGTGCAATATCTGCTGGTTGCTTTATGAGTTAGTTTTATATTCTTTGGTTGAATGGGCAGATTGCATTTTCTAGGAGTGCTGATTTCTGATCTGCATGGTTCTGCTGTCATGCTGGCCATTGGAAATGGGCACAATGTGGTGTGAAGGGGCATACCCATAGTGGTGATGTTTTCTATAGCGGGTTTTGGGGGGGGGTTTGTAGAACAGCCTTTGATTTTCTAAGATAAGGATTGGATGATGATGACGGCCAGTTGGGTTGCAGATTGTGTGCCCTTTGTAGAGTTCATGGGGAGGCATAGTGTGGTATTCTAACTGCATTAAGGGCACAGTATGGCCAGAAATTTATAGGTCTGTAATCCTTTACATACAGGTGGAATGCGAGGAAGAATACAGATATATTTTATTGGTTAGTGTCACGTATGGCAGAGGTGAGGAATTGAATGGGCTGCAGTTGGTGACCTGAAGAAAGAGTAGTCAGTGTGATGGAGCCTGTTTTAATGGATGTCACGGTCACTTGGGTGGTGCACAAGGAGGTCAGACATGAGTGAGGAGTGGTCAGTGCCCTGATAAATTGGTTTTGAAAGGTAATGTACTTTATTGCATGGTTTTGACTGTTGGTGTGGTGCACCATGGGGTGTAGGGGGAAGTATGTTTGGGTCAAGATGATATGGGGGGGGTTGTGTATAAGGATTTTGAGTTTACAGGTAAAGTAGAATTAGAACAACCTTAGGAGCATATGAAGCTATGAGGTTAATGGTATATGGTTTTGTAGGTTAGCCATGATCGATAGTTGTTTCCACATACTGCTCTTCCTGTCCTTCGAGGGATATGGGTAGAACTGTAGGGTGAGTTTAGTCACTCATCCAATTTTGTTTGGTAGTGGGATAAGGAGGTGTTTGTTGTTATTACTGTACATACAAAGGTGTTGTGTCACTGTCTTTTTGAGTAGATGGATAGGGTTAGTCATGGGGATTGTCAATTTGTTGTCACACTTTGCAGTTTTAACTTTCTCTGCCCCAATTATTGGGTAACAATTTTGCTGAGAAACCTCGTGGGGTGGTTAAAGGGATAATTTTATTTATAGAAGAGGCCTTTTGAGGATATGAAGTTGTTTTATTTCACGTGGGTATCAGTCGTATCATGATTGCTAAGAAGAAACTTTATGGACATTTTTTTCCCCACGACATCATTAAGTTGCATGGGGGTTTTGCATTCAGTAACGCGAGCATTTCATACAGTTGATGGAAAAGCTATGCCCTTGGTGCATAATGTCATTAAATATTGATGTTACGTGTGTAGAGTATTTACAGTTTTTTCTTTACAGATTGCACGGAGGTTGCAGATGGGGACATACTGAGCGGGCATTATTTGGTGGTCTGAAGGAAAGTGCATTTGACAGGTGAGGGAGGATGCTGAGGAACGTATCGGCTGATGGAGCATTAGGAAATGAGGTCATGGATTTCCAGCAGTGCGGCTGTATATGGTGTCTGTTTGTTCACTGTTGTGTTTTTTCTTTACCACAGCCATAAGGTAATGTCTGTCATGGGAGTTGTTTTGTTATTTTATCTTGTGTGGGAAGAATCAGGGTTGAATTTCATAGTGTCTTATTTGGTAGTTGGGGGTTTTCTTTGAATGGGTCAGGTGGGCAGATTACCATGGTAGCATACCAAGTTATGGTTACTGTTGAAGGAAATATTAGGTGAGTTGCAGCAGGTCAGATGATGGTTAGGATTACATGATTGCGGCAGGATTAAGGGGATTATTATAGGAGAGTTTTTGGTAAAGGGGTGTTATTTTGGTTAGGATTAATGGGTTGCATTGAATAAGCTGGGTCAGGCTGGTGAGTTAGGTGGTGCATTGTGTATAGGAGGACTTAGCTATGAGTTACTGCAGTTTTAAGGGAGGTAGGGCTGAATTATTTTACCGCATTTTGGATGGTGAGGGCTAGTCACTAACCTGGTGTGTCTGGTGACAGTGGGCATTTCAGGTTAAGGTACATTGTGCTTGGTTAGTTTTGTTGGCTTGTTTTATAGTTTGTGGTGTATTTGGGGATTATACTGGTTAACGCCTTTTATAGTGGTGTAACCATTTTGCCTACATGGGTATTGGTGTATCAGCAAGATTACTATTAAAGGGGATTTGAATGGGATTTTATGTGGTTATTATTTCACTGGGCAGTAAACGGGCTGCAATATGTCATGAGGTTATGCTATTACCTTTGCTTAGTTTCAAGTGGCAATGGGCTTAGCGTTTGCTTGTTTAGTTGGGGCATGGATTCTGAGAGTAATTAAAATTTTTTTTTACTGGTTTGGTAGTCTGGTAACAAGAGTATGGGTATTTTAGGCTTTGTGTTTGTGGTTGTTTTAGCACTGGAGAGGGATCGATGGCTTGTTTTAGCTGTTTAGGTAACTGAATATTTTGGTTGGTGATGGGGAGTGAGGGGTGACAGCATGGAGACAGTCTGGTATGCAAGACTGGGTGCACCAAATGATCTTTGGCTTTATGGCTTTAATGGGGTTTAGGTTGTGGGAAATTTTGGTCGGTGAGAGGGGGAACAGCCTGGTCAGGCTGGTGGGCAGAGAAGGGGAGTAGACTTGCCCTCTTCAGTTCTCCCTCTGGAGTTGGATGTGCAATTCAATAAGTTGGGAAGGAAAGTGAGTGGTTGCTCTGTTGCATAAGTTAATAAGCAAGCAGAGGTGCTTATTTGGATGGTGGTGTAATTCAACAAATTGAAAGTGAGCGGGTTAATTCTGCCTTGTTAGTGCAAAGATAAGTGAGCAAGTGGGGAACACTGCTTATCAAGGGTGAGTGGCTATGCTGCCCTCTTATTTTATGTTTTCATTCATAGATGTTATTATCACCTGTGTCATGGTTTTGGTTGAAATTTATAATTATTGGTTAACAATTGAAGTTTAATAAAGGTCGTCAAATGTCATTCCGTGTTGCGTGTTGATTGAAGTGGACCAGGACAGATGAGGTTTGGAACAGATCATTTTGTCCTGGGAAATCTTCAAGTGCGGCTAGATACATAGATTAGCAGGGATTAAGAGAATAAGGGGAGGATACAGTTAAATGGGATGGAGGAATGTTTAGAAGGAAATGAGGTAAGGTTAGGGAGGGGCTTAGAGGGTTTTGTTAAAGGTAACTGAGGTAGGAGTCACATTTTTTGTGTGATCTTTCTACCCTCTCTCCCACTTTTTATTAGTGGGATTGTGGTTATTTCAGTTTGGGAAGGTGGAGAAAAGGGGCAGGCTTGCCCTCTTCTGTTCCCCCTCTGGTGTTGGATGTGCAATTCAATAAGTTGGGAAGGAATGTGAGCATTTGCTCTGTTGGATATGTTAATAAGCAAGCAGAGCTGCTTATTTGGATGGTGGATCTTTGGTTTTATGCCTTTAATGGGGTTTAGGTTATAGGAAATTTTCGTCAGTGAGAGGGGGAACAGCCTGGTCAGGCTGGTGGGCAGAGAAGAGGGGTAGACTTGAAGGTGAGTGGAAGAATTGAAGGTGAGTGGGGTAACGCTGCCTTGTTACTGCAACAATAAGTGAGCAAGTGGGGGACGCTGCTTATCAAGGGTGAGTGGTTATGCTGCCCTTATGGTTAATTTATGTTTTCTTTCATGGATGTTATTATCACCTGTGTATTGGTTTTGGTTGAAATTTATAATCATTGGTTAACAATCATGTTTATGGAAGTTTAATAGAGTTTGTCAAATGTCATTCGGTGTTGTGTGTTTATTGAACTGGACCAGGACAACCACTTTTCAGGCTATTTACATTTAAATACAAGAGAAATAATGTAGACATGTCTATTCTCAAATGTTTCTTCTACTTCTTTCCAACACTCTGTAATAAATGCAATTCATGCATGAAATGGGCTTTTCAAGTATCATTCACATCAGAAAAAAAACTGAGCATTTCTAATGACATGTGAAAAGGAGCACCATAAATTCACAAGTTAAAACAAACAGAAAAATAAAAAAACACATTTCTCTAACCATTATCAGGGAAACTACAGACTTGCAGTTTAGTTGGGAAATTCTACTCAAACTGCTTACTGACCTACCTAATCCAAAACTATCAACCATGTTGTACAATAAACCAGCTATAACCAGATGCAGCTTGAGAAAGAGAAAGAAGAATGTGTCAGTACAATATAATGAGATTCATATCTGTGTATCACTTGAAAATAAACCATCACTTTGTGATAAAGATTAAACAATATAAAAATAAGAACTAAAGCCACAGAAGGACCACAGGTAACAAAGAAAGAAAAAATATGGAATAGAAGGAGAAAAAAATAATGAAACACGTGTGTGTGTGTGTGTGTGTGTGTGTGTGTGTGTGTGTGTGTGTGTATTGGTCTACTTCAAATGATGAAAGTTTCACAACATCAACCATCTGATCATTGAAGACCAGATGATTAAAGTGGTGAAACATTAAACATCCTGAATGGAGATCGCCATACAGCATGGAATGGGAAATTTACCATTCTATTCACCATAGTGTGACCTTGGAGTTTGTATATTTAAGTAACAGAGGGTGTGGGGAGTACAGGGGGGCTTTACCCACTACAAAAATGTAAAAGCAGATGTTTTTTCTCTTTTTAAATTTTTTTTTTGATGTTCGATGTTTCACAACTTTGATTATTTGGTCTTCGATGTTCAGATGTTCGATGTTGTGAAACTTCAATCATTTGAAGTAAACCCATGTATGCGTGTGTATACATATATATATATATATATATATATATATACACACACACATATATATATATATATATATATATATATATATATATACACACACACACATATATATATATATATATATATATATATATATATATGCACATATATCTGTGGGCGTGTGTGTGTGTGTGTGTGTGTGTGTGTGTGTGTGTGTGTGTGTGTGTGTGTGTGTGTTTTACTTTAAATTTTCATTTGGTCTCGTCATTGACACACTAAACATTGAGAATGAAACATTGAATGGTCACATCACTGAAGTGTACAAGTAGCTGGGTGTCTGAGATTGCAGTACAGTGGGGACTGGGGGTTTTGACCTTTTATAGCTGTAGTTTGATCATGTCATTGGTATATATAATTATCAGCTTGTGATGGGGGTGCAGGGGGGCTTGCCCCAGTGCAAAATAATATGTTTTTGACTTTTTTATTGTTTTTGATGATGTAACCTGACCATGTGATATTTCAGGCATGATGTTTAGTGTTTCAGTGATATGAGCAGTTTATAATCTGAAGCAGGCCCCCCCCCACACACACATATATTTATATGGGTCCCCTATGAAATACCGAATGCTCAAAATCCCAATGCCCAAATTACTGAGACCAGAAGCCCGATACCTCACATTACCGAAAGACCAGAAGCGTGAAATTCAAAATCCCAATGTTAAGGGATATTGAGTTAGCGCTTCTGGTGTTGCAGTTCTGGTAAGTATCTGTGTGTAAGTGTGTTTGTGAGGGGCTTTAGTGTGTGTTAGTGTGTGTTGTGACTGTGGTCTGTGTGTGTGAGGGACTATAATGTGTGGGTGTGAGTTTGCCTTGTGTGTGTGTTTGTGCGATCTCGGCGTTAGAATATTAAAGTAGGGGGTGCATGGGGGCTTGCCTCCTGCTTAACTACAGTGAAGGATTATTTATTTGGGTTTGGGGGGACACTGTGTGTATGTGTACTGTATGTGTGCCGATTGTTCGCGATTTTGAATTTCGCACTTCTGGTCCATCGGTCTTCTGGTATTTCGGGTATTTGGTCTCGGGATTATGGGCATCGGTCTTGTGGTTTTTCGGTCTTTTGTAGTGAACCCATTTATAGATATAGATATATATATATATATATATATATATATATATATATATATATACATATTAAAAAAAAAAAAAATATATATATATATATATATATATATATATATATATTTATAATAGACAATCCAGTGATAGCAAAGTCACTCTCTGTTTGATCAATATCATTTGGTCAACTCAAACAGATGGTCACCGACTGTGTGAGCTTATCAATTCCTGGGTAGGGGACTATTCCCTTTCCCTGGGGATTGAGCAATCTCAGAACTAGAATGTATAATTAACAGGTGATGTGAGAGGTTCAGAGGCTATTGCCCCTTGTGAAAGCACTTAATTTTGGTTTTGCCTGCTCTGGGGTAATCCCAAACTATGCTCAGAAAACACCAATGTTATGTGCTTTGATGTAAGTACATTGATATTCTGGTCATTGATGTTGTGGCTGTTTGACCATTTTTTACTACATCTATATATCTATACATCCCAAATAAAGTGCATGGAACTGTAAATACCAAGGTACATGCAGAAAATATCAAATCCAACCAAAAACACCACTATGCCACTGTAATAATCAACAGAAGCTTAGTTATTCAAGTCACATCATGACAGCAAATCATGTTTCATCAAAAATGAACTTCTTCAGTGCTGACATTGCAGAAAAAACTTGTACTATCTTAAACAATTTTGTTGCCAGAACCCATATTAAGTGATTTAGAAATAAAATACACAGTGAGTAAATAAAATACAGCAAACCACTCCAATAAATGTAAAGATATTCAACAAGTTTTTTAAATCAATATAAAATAGATATTTATATATAAACATTTAAACAGGAATACTTAGTAACTATTTAATGGTTGATACCAAAATACCATTTATATCAATTCATTTAAACCCAAGCCATAAATGGCAGCTACATTAATTATCCATCTGTTTTTCTTTTGGATGGAGTATATGATGCTAAGGAGAGCACCCTGTCTATACTTTTAAAACTAAATACAGCACCAGGGTGTTACTCCTTATGATGAACCAAAACAATGCATAATCTATGACATCTCAGAATACCCATATGCTTGAAAGTCTATGTTTAAATGGGCCAAAAGTCTCCCCAGCAGAAAAAGCACCATATGAGCATGTCCCTTGATATATTACCCATTCTTTAAAACATATAATATATTCTCTTATATAAAATGCTTCGTATAATTTTTTACTTGAAAAATATTTGGTTTTCACTACATATTGGCAAATACACAATGTCCACAAGGTTAACATCCCACTGGTTTAGAATCAGTCAATCTTTGACTAGATACAACATCATACGGGTTCCTGAATGTTGAAAAATAACTACTATGTTTGTTATCTCTCCTATAAGAGAACAAATATCTATCAGGTAACAAATTTACAAAAACCTATCAGCCTTCAAAGTAGGCCAAAACATATGTATGTCAACCCTTATTTTTATGAATATCGTTAATATAAGTGGTAGCAAATGTAGCAGATGTCTCCTGTGAAACCATATTTTTCTTTTTTGGATTATTGAATAACATTTGTCATAACTTGACTTCAGACCTCATCATAGCACTTTTACCTGTGAACAAATCATGCCGCTATACAAGAAAAAAAAAAACTTTTTTCAATTCACTTGAATTCCTCTCCCAAGCTTCCTGTTCACATCAAGTAAGTCTTAACCTTAAAAACTGAGAAAAGTTGTTAAATTGTTAACCCCATGTCTGGGATGACAACTGTTAGTGATCAACAAAGTATTTTTAGAAAATGGTTTGTGATATGAAGAGGTGTGCACACTACCATGAAAAAGTTTAGTAATCAAGACATCCAAAAATGCAGTACTGAATAAATTATATTTTACAGTGAATTTAAGACCCATATTCTTACAATTCAAAAAATCAACAAGTAAAAAAAAGTGTAGTAATGTCATCTTCCCATAAAGCCCAACAATTGTCTAAAACTTAGAATAAAAAGGATTATTCTTTGTATTCTATATAAACAGATGTCCAAGATAACCTGTATAAAGATGATATGTAAATGGAAGAAAAGATAACTCCCACTGATGTACCTTTAATTTGTAAATAACATTTTCCATCAAAAGGTAAAATGTTCATATCCAAGTCCATCTCTAACAGTTGTATTAAAAATTCAACAAATTCATCTGGATATAAACAACTATATGTCAACCAATGTCTCATAGCTTCAGTACTTTTGTAATGAGGGATTGATATGTCAACCAATATCTCATAGCTTCAGTACCTTTGTAATGAGAGATTGAAGTGTACATGTTCACTACATCCAAATATACCTCTAAACTGTCCATATTTTCGCAAAACATCGAGATTTTTACCTCATACTTTTGGTTTACTTCTCATACAATTTGCAGTTTTCTGGCAAATTGTTGAGGATTAAAGTAATGAAATAATCTCTTCCCAGTCAATATCCAAATACCACCCTCACCCTCCATGAAGGAAACCACAGTGAAAAACTTTTCCAAAGCCAATTTTGCACTTCTAAAGACAGAAGTGTCAAACTTCACATCATCCATTTAAACGGGGAAAGGATGTATGGCCGCTGAATCATACACCAAGGCATTTTATGAGCATTTATACAAGTGCATGGATCAGGCCATACCAAACAGAACCAAGATCCTGTCCCCCAAAAAAGGAGGCCAATCTGGTGGTCCCCTGCCATTAACAAACTATACAATACAAGGAAAAAAGTGTTGCAGTAAAGGGCAAAGTCCCAAGACTGGAAACATTTCCTTGTAAGTCTCAACAAAAAACTGAGATCCCTCATCAAATCATCCAAAGCTAGCTATGAAAACAAAATTGCAACAGATGCTAAAGATAACCACAAGGCATTCTTTAGTTATGTCAAGAATCTGCATAACAATATGCAGAGGAGCTCTGTGCTACTGCACAATGGCACCACTTATACTGAACCAACAGATATTGTGAATATCTTGGCCGACTGGTTTAGTGCAAACTTTACCCCCCCACACCTCCTAAAGGGCCTATCCCAATACCCGAGGAACACCAAATCCCTAATATCATGGCTGCACAAGTAGAAGCCGCACTATCCAAAGCCAAAAATAGAGCTTCCATGGGACCTGATAATATAGTTTTACACAAATTACAAAGGGAACTGGCACCACACCTGAGTGCCCTGTTTAACCACAACTTCATTTCAGGCTTTGTTCCCTCTGAATGGCGCAATGCTACAGTCATTCCACTCCACAAAGGGGGAGTGACTACTGACCCAGGAAACTACTGTCCCATCAGCCTGATGAGCCTGATCTGTAAGGCCATGGAGCACATCATTATGGACCTCATAAATAAGGATATTGGGAACCTTCAAACCCTAGATCCCTCACAGTTTGGGTTTGTGAAGTGCAGATCATGTCTGCTCAACCTGATAGACTTCTTCGAATCTGTCACCAGAGTGGTCGATGAAGGCAAGATAGTCCATACAGCCTACCTCAAACTGACCAAGGCCTTTGACACCATCCCCCACTCAGGGATCATTGACAGACTCACTAACCTCAGAATTAACCCCTACATCATAAGATGGGTTGACAACTGGCTCACAGACAGAACCCACGTGGTGAAAGTAGTGGTCTCCAAATCCAACTACCAGGCAGTCACAAGTGGAGTCCCACAGGGATCTGTCCTGGGTCCTCTCCTGTTTGGTATCTACTTCTCTGAAGTTGAGACCAACACCAAAGGACTTTGGTTGACCAAATTCACAGATGACTGCAAACTGGGAGCTATTATTGATTCTCAAGCTGACGTAGACATCCTACAAAAAGGCCTCACAGACACCAATGACTGGTGCCAGAACTATGGTCTTAAGCTCCATGTTAAAAAGTGCAGTGTCATCCTCTTCAGGAAAAACACGGTGCCCATGAACTACCACATCGACGGTAGCCCTCTCAACTCCCAAGGTGTGATAAGAGATCTAGGGACACAAGTAGATATCAACCTCTCCCTCTCTACTCATCTCTCATTAGACCCATTATAGAGTACAATGCCCCATTTGACATGTACCTCACTAGACAGCTACAACAACTGGAGAGGCCACAAAAATTCCTCACAGAGGATCCTAGGACTCAAACACATGCCCTATACAGACAGACTCACTCCAACTTTACTCCATCTCATATCGCCTACTTAGAGATGATTTCTGCCTGGCATACAAAGCCATGTCTGACCCAGTGTTGCTAGACATGCTTCATCTGAAAATGTCTCAATCCCTCCGCAACACATGCTCCAAAGCCCTCAACCTCATTATCAAATTAAACAGAACCTGCTGGAGGGACAGATTCCCAAGCCAGAGACTTTCCATACTCTGGAATAAACTCCCCATTCATGTCAAGCAGTACACTTCACTAGCCCTCTTCAAGAGAAATCTTGACAAAAGGATGGGTAACAGGAAATTCAACCCTGGCACCACTTCAACAGCATTGCTCAATAGGGGCACAAGGAACTAATGTCCAGCAACAAGATGACTGGGAATATTCTTGGGCTAGGCTTGTGTTGGCTCCAGGGCCATTAACCTAGTACTCATCTATGAATCTATAATGACAGACACTGAAGTTTCAAACTTTATATCCTTCAGAAAATGCATGCTAATGCAACACCTTTTATTCTAGCAATCTACGTTTAGAAGACCAATATTTAAAATCTGTCCCAATTTTTGTGCTTTTATCCCACCATTATTTTTGGATTTGTCCAAATTACTGGTGGAAAGAAGTTGAATAATATCCATTGAAAGTACATATCAAAGTTGTTGCCATATGGGAAACAAATTCCATAATGTCTTTAATTCTCACCCTAATGAGATCCACCAAGGGTTTTTAATCAAATTCAAGACATTTTGGAATATGTTAAATTAAAGAAACCATACCTGAAACTATAAGTCTACCAGGAGACACATAAACCATTTTGTGCACTTTTGGTAACATATAAAAATGTTGATTAACAGTTTGTATCACCATCAACAGCCATTTAAACTCCTGGTTTATAATACCCTTCATACTCATATCCAAAACAAACTGATCAATGATCTTTTTAAACAATGATGTGTGATCTAGCTCCAATTTTAAATAAGTCTGAACATCATAAAGATATTTCTACACTTCAGTTTTATAATCTTTAGTCATGCAAGCAACCACCCCACCTTTTATCAGTCTGTGTAATAATTAAGTGCCTGTCCTGTCTCAGTTTTGTTAGAGCTTCTCTCTCTGAGGATGTAAGATTATTACTAAAATTTCTAAATCTTATATGTTGGTTAGAATGACTCTTATTGATGCTAGACTGCTCAAAAGCCGTTACCATGGCTGTCAGCATGAGTAATCAGAGAATGAACTTTAGCTTTTAATTTGACAAAGTCCAGCTCATGAAAGCTTATCAGTCTATACACATATGTGAAGCTACCTTTTGAATGGAATGACATTTCTGTATAAACATACTGTCATCCATACACTACCATAAGTTTCTGTTGATTACTACACTGGTGCGGTGCTGTGTGTTTGGTTGAATTTATATATATATATATATATATATATATATATATATATATATATATATATATATATATATATATATATATATATATATATATATATATATATATATATATATATATATATACATATACATATACATATATAGATTTATGAAGAAATAATCTTCTGTGCATTCACTTATAGAATCTGCCCTCTCCACTGCTCTTACTGTGTTAAGCCTTCTTTTCATTGCTTCCTTCTAGCAGCAAATATATTGCAAAAATATGATTATTCATAACATTTACTATAATATTGAATCTTTTATAACTATTTAGATTTTCTTTTCTTTCCTCATTTCCCTTCTTTCATTCTCCTCCCCTTCACATTCCTCTTTCCGTCTTCCTCTTAATATTATAAACCAAATTATAATTATAATATTGAACTTACAAGTAACACTGTTCCCATTAGTATATTATATTAATTGCTAAATTTATTGGTAGGCCATCTTATATGACAGAGAAAACATGTCAACATATGCTAATTTTATGTAAAGAGACCTGATTTTACATTGTCATAACATCAGAAAACAAACTCAAACTAGGTTAAAAAAATCATTACTACAAAGAAGTCCCTAGAACATTTTCATGCTGAAAATAAAGGCATTTGTGTATTCATTTAGTACATTTGTTATGATAGTATCAAATGACAGTTTAAGTTAAACTTACAAAATTATATAATTTCATATCTACTGCTACAAGAAGTAATACATTATTTTCCCTAATTTTGATATGATAAGTACTATATTTTATTCATTTGTTGTAGGAATTTCCATGAATTCTACAAACGTGAGTAAAAAACGTGAGCAAAATGGTGGTTGTATTCTTATATTGGAGATAAGCTAGTTGTTTCTACTTTACTCATCCAGCTATCCCAAAGCACAAAAAGTTGTAAAAATCTTACAAAGCTACTGATAAACATTTACTATAACTCAGAAAGGATTGTATTATAGAGAAACAAGTACCTGGACAATAATTAAACCAAAACATAGTGAAGCCACTCAGTAAGAATTAGATCAGAGACATGCGATCTGTTTATAAAACACTCTCCATTTTTAATAATTAAGGAGTATTCTGCTGTTTGTGCATATTCTATAGGCAGTTAGAACGCTCTTATTCTAATGTATATGTACAACCTTTACAAATTCATGTCAGGTCTGGCAAGTAAAGTGCTTTCATATCCCAAAACCTATGTTCTCATGTAGAATACACTCTTTCTTCGTATTTCAACAATAAAAGAAAAGGTGAATGCACTTCCATCCATGCACTTTTAAATGTTTACTCTTAAGCTTGAAAATGAAGGCATACATTATTCTTTTTCACAGTAAGTTTTATTCTCCCTTTTACCATTGTATACTCCTTCCCTAGATAGTCTACCATATGTGAAATTATACAATAAATGCTCATTACTATTCAAAAACAAGCACACTGACTGGACAGCTCATCCAGTGTGTCCATTGTAAATCATGCATATTTCAAAAGAAAAAGGTCTGGCTACTGAAGTACCATTGAACGGCCAGATTTTCTATTGTTATGTATATAATGTAATATAATAAAAATTAGATACATTCTACAAAACTAAATAAAAGGAAACCTACTTGATTTTACTTATATGTTTGAGCTGTCTCTCATAAATCTCTATTTTTTTTAATTGTTAAAAAAAAAAAAAAAACAGCAACAGAGATTCTGTTTTCTCTGTCACTTCTCCTGCAATGATGTACTGTGTAAGCATGGGAAGTCCCATATGCATGTGTAGATACATCAGTATACGGAAGACAACGCAGAAGAAGACTGAAGTGCCCTTATACATATACATTATTTAAGAAAGGTAGTCAATTTCTTTCTTAAATAATGTAACTGTATAATAGCAATAATAGACTCCTGTTTGTGAGTATATCAAGATGTATGCATGGTCACCTTTATTTAATCACTTGTGCTTCACCCTTTTAATTAAACCACACCAACTGTGAGAAAATCCTGATATACTCATACACAATTTGGGTTACTGCGAAATTATACTATGTCAAAAGAAGCAGAATGTATAAAATTCTCAGCAGAAATAACTATAGTTTGTGCTCAGCCCACTTAAGATGTCTCATATTGTGTCAGAAAATAATGCATGAACTATGCCAGTATCTACCATTTCCAAAATGCATTTAAATATAGCAGCTGGATTACTCAAAACTGTTTCCTCTACACTGAATGAAACAATGCCACTACCTAGAATGCAGAAGCATGCCTAACATCTCTACGCAAGGGTTACCATCATGATGTTTTGTTGATCAGCATGACAGAAGGGTAATTATCAATTAAAAAGGTGATATTTAGTGCCTCTGCTATTAACTAATTAAGAAATTTGCTTGTGTAAATGGCAGTGCTGGTGAAGGGAGAGGTGTATCATGGGTGCTTACCTGTCAAGTGTACCTCATTACGAGGAACGTTCCTCATTTGGGGTCTTAGAACATTCATGTTCCTCGAAGTTCCACACTGAAAAGATCTGTCACACATTCAATGTTAGCAATTTTATTAACTGATATCCATGGTAAAATAAACTGAATCATACTAATTCATTAAAAGAACTATTATGTAATTAAAAATATCACATTTAGCCATATGAGCTTCCTAGATAAAGATGTTAGTAAACTGTTACCAAGTGTTCCACATTTTGCCCATTTGTTCCACATTTTGAATGGTAGTGTTTCTCATTTTCAAGATGGAAGGTTGAGAGCTATGCATGGGTGTGGTTATGGGATTGTCAAGCACAACATTCTAATACTATGAGAATTACTCTGAGCCACAATACATGTCTCACAGCAATGTCCCTATTAAGTTTATTCATTTTAATATGGTTTAATGAAAGCATCATAAGTCAGATATGGAGAAGTGTAAGCAGAAGAAGACATAGAAGGGCACAAGGAGAGAAAGTGAGGGAGTATGGAAGGGAGGAAGGGTATACATTTTTTGAAACAGGTGCTCATTTTTTTCAAGAAGGCTAGATGGGGAACAATGTCAGGGGAAGTATGTCAGGGGAAGTCAGGGGATGGGAAGACAGAATATGTATGGAAGCAGGGGAACATGAATAAATATGCAGATAAAGACCAAAAAGGAGGTGTTACAGCAAGGGGATGACAATATCTTAATAAATTTATTGACAGTAACATGTGCACATGCTTGAGAATGATTTAGGTCTGTGACAGGGAAGTGCTGTATGCATTCTCTGACATGATCTATGGGTTTCTTATTGCTGTCATTAGCCATGGCTTCAATGCATATCCAGCATTACCAATAAAAAGGTCATGTGAAAAATCACCCCACATAGACTACTGATATAAGTTAAACTTGCGGCAGATGTGTGAGTTCTGGGGAATGTCTGGGTGGACTGCTGACACAATTTAAGTTATAACCTGTACATTTGATGGAATAGAATCCTTTATGGTTGATGTACCATTTTCCCAGTTCACTAGGTGCGGCCTTTACTGCAATGTGGCCGCAGTCAGTACATCAGAATATGTCATAAGATACCCACATGGTGTTGCGTCTTTTTTCAGCAGTGCGCAAGAACCACAAATGCTGCTCCATATGCTGTATTATAGCATCAAGAAGCTGGTAGATTATCCTTGAGGCAGTTGCCTGGGGAATGTGTACCATGCTCACTGTAAGACCCTGTAACCAAAATTCTCAAGCCACACATACCTTGGTGTCCACAGGGATGGGTACTGCATGCATCCCATGAGCCTCTATTTGAGGATGATCCATCCTAGATGCTGTCTCTTTTCACATGTAGAGGTCCACTGTTTCTGTGTTATGGAGGCCATGGAATGTTAGGCATGGCTGGATGACTAGATGGCACTGTAGCTTATGGTGCATATCTCTGTGTCTACTGACTGTGAGAACACTCGCTTGCATATCCATGTGTAATAAAGTGTCAGCTACCCTATATATGCTTTTGTAGGTGCTCTCACTCTCATATCTCCAGGATGGATTCTACTTCAGTCAGAAACATCAATAGTCACACCTGCTACACAAAATATTCACATTTCAGAATCATGCTGCTATTTTAATAGTGTTACTCATTCCCATATCATTATATGGTAATTTACTTAGCATACTGGTTTTGATATTTTGCTCTCAGGTGTGGGTGAGTTGAGTGCATCTGTGAATATCCTCTTCCCTACAAGTGGCTTCTCATTGGTCAATGTGATAAGTATATCTGAATGTAAAGGGCTGTTTTATTTATTTACCTATTAGCTAAGTGGAGCTATGTAAAGGGATGTTACACTGTTATAAACTTTTTCCACCATTAAAGAAAAGGTATACGTACATACACACACACACGCACACACACACATACACACAAATATATATATATATATATATATATGTATGTATAGACATTATAATTTAGATTGCCAGTTTTTATAGTGGTACAGTTTAACCCTCAAGCCTATAGTGTCTAGTAATTATTGGAACAACCTCCAGATCTCCACAAAATTTAACTCATCAGGGATAGCATATTAATGTCCCATAAACTCTAGAGCTCTTTTTCATATTGTTCATCAGTGAAACCACATTGTGACTCCAAATATTTTTTTGCATGAGACAGGAATTCCTGTATTTACTCTTCATATCTACAGGTGAGCTGCTTAAAGTACTGACTGCTTATAACTAACTCACAACCTTAACTCCAATTAATTAATTTAATTGATGCTAGCCCAGATGTAAACTAACTCCCCTCCACGTATTCTTCTTGTCTTTCATTTGCCTCTTTAACTTCATGGAACTAAGTCTGTAGACCAGACTGTAACTGCTGACTCATTGTTTCTCACTCTCTCTCTCTCTGTATAAATTACTGAAATAAGAATTAACTGACAGCAGTGTATCCTGGGTCTCTATTTGATATTCTATCCAATTAATTCCACTTATCATACAATTGCAGTCTTTCTTCTTCTCCTCCTCCCCTCTCAGGTATCCCACAAGGTTTCATCCTTGTACCTTACTGTTCTTCCATTCTTTATAACAACTCTTACCCGTGACCACTTTCATCTTAATTATGCCTTATATGCTAATGACATGGCTTTAATAGAGGGGTAACAAAGACTTAGGCGACATTGTGAATCTGTACCAAATTGCCATTTTCAATAACTCTACATGGCTCAGCAGTGAACAATGGCATACTGACTTTACCAACACTAAACTAGTAAAAGACACTTCTACAAACTAAGTCTCATAACATCCGTATAATATGTTATACCACCTCCTAGTCATTCTAACCTCATAGGCACACTGGCTGGCATTAAATAGCCCAGGGTTCAATCTTAGTCTCATTTCATTGCCAACTTTCACTTAGATATGCTGTATAATAGCATCCTTTTCATACCAATTCTCACCCAGAGTGTAAAACATTTGACTTGGAGGCATCCATTCCCTCTACCTAGTTCACCTGTTGGATTAATGAATCTGCTTTTATTTATTTATTCACAAACTCCAGGGGAGTCTTAACATATTAGGTATATGAATATGTGCATGCATATGAATGTATAAATGTGTATGCATATGTATATGTATATGTATATGTATATGTATATGTATATGTATATATCTTGAGCCATTCAAGAATATCATCTCTCATGCTTGACAAATGACAACTATCTCCCTTTCTACCATTTGTCTTCCTTGTAAATCTATAAACTGTTTTTCCAGAACATAATAAGGCAAAACCTTTGAGTTTAATGTATGGTTTATCCCACTGTCCTCTGCAGATTCCTTAATCTTAGTCCATAGGTTCATAGGTAAGTACTAGGCTAGCTGCTCTTGTGGTCCATTCTAAGCCTAGCCAATTTCCCTTTTTGTGCTTGAATTGACCTATCCAATTTGGTTAGGAATTAGCCTTACCCATTCCCACTTCATGGTCCATAATTATACATTATCCCTAATTAGAATAACTGGGATCACACCATAGATAATTTGAGGGGAGTCATGCATGGGATAATGCATTTGATCCAAACTGATTTCTGCTTCAAAGATATTCATTTATAACTAATTGCAGACTTTGACGTTTATATTCCCTGATCTTTGCCTCTCCATCTCCAAAACTGAACCTTTTCTCTTAGCTTGAGCTGCCTGCACCATTTTCACATATAGCTTTTCACTTCTCACTACTACCTTACTGCCTGCACTCTCCAGTTACCTATTAATTATACTTTAGTAACTTTCATCAGTAACTTTCATCCCTTAAATTTCAGTAAGCTTGTAACTTTTTCCAACTATAAAATAGTTCTGCAACTTTTTAAATGCTTGCTAAGGTGGGTGGCAATTCTGTTTGTTCCTTTATTTGACATTTTTTCACATGCTGCAGGTTCAATTGTCTGTTTATAATGGGGCTACTTTACTAAAAAACGTCATACTGCATTGTGTAATAACTGTTATTCCTAATAGCTAAACATACTCTGTTCAACTTACATTGTTGCTTATTTTATCAAGAAGAGTCTGAAAAAGATTAATTGTGTCAGATCCCTTCACTGGTTAGCAAAAGGATGAATAAAATTATTAAAAGCTGATATGATCATAGTTATTCAGTGAACTGCTTTACTTGTTCATTTCTGCACATTCTGTATCACAAAAGCATAGTCTTTGAGCTAGCATTTTATCTGCCGAAAGTCAAGAGTTTGGTGACAGTACTATAAAGTGTATGATTTTCTGCTTCCTGTCTCATAACTAGCACATCATGCTGAGCATTGATGTCACAACAGTTATTCACTTAATTTATGATGAAGAAATGGAATTCAAATAGTTTATCTATAATTTTGGTTTTACAAGCTATAAAGTGACATCATGCTGGCAAGACCGCAGTGAGGATACAATAGATTATATGTCCTATAATGCAGTGCAAATCTAAGCTACTTTCATCATTTCAAGGATTTTCTTTAAACCTTTCATTTTGGACCACCAGTAACTTGGTTAGGGAAATCCCTTTGTTTATCAGCTGTTTTAAAGCAATGGCCACTGTCTAAACACATACTAGCTTAGACAAAGGTAGAATTGTTTAACTGTTTGTTAGACAGGTTAACTATTGAAGTAATTTATGATTGATATTGTACTTTTCAACTGTGTATTGCTAGTAAGTACTAAATGTCAGATAACAATTAACCCTGCAACTGCAGTCTATTTTTTTCAGTTTATTATTCTCCTAAACCTTTCCATTTGGGTTCTATTAGACTCACCAGGTTGTGTTCATTGGATTAAGATTAGTACACACATTAAATTTTCTTTAACAAGAGTTGGATGGCTGTTTTTACTGGGACAATTGTCTAGCTGTAAAGCAGGTGGGCATGTCAAAGCAGCCACTGAAGTATGTGACAGCAGATAAGAGGTAAACAAGTTATAATTTCTATTGCAGAGTATAAAAGCCTAAGCCATAAACTCCTATGATGAATCAGTTCAGTGAATGTATAACTTTGTATGTGCAAGTGCAATTAAGGTATAAAAGTGATATCTATTAATTATTACACAGCATGCGTCAGTGTCACCAAGAAACAATGACTTTGCAGTACAGTTATTCCCAGAGAGGAAGTAAGTAAGCAAAAGAACTGACCCATGGCTCTCTTTGTTGGGAATTACGTGCCTGAAGGGATCTAGAAACCAGAACTGCTTCTCATAGCAGTATAGTAATCATCCCGAGAATACAAGATTTCAGCTGGAGTGTTGACAAATGCTCCATCATTACCAGATAAGCATATTACTAGTTACATATTAATCTTACAATATATCAAAGGCAGAGAGTAAAAAAAAACAAGAATGAAGTGCACAAAAAATTCACATGCTTTGCTTCTGAAATAACACGTCTATACAGTCTCTGCAAATGTTTGTATTTATTTCCTATTATTTCTGCAGCTTGAAACTATAAAGTACACTGACCGTATCTGCATATCATTCTGAACATAGCCATGGTTGCTGTGCATGACACATTTTGCAGTTTTTATCACATGCTCACTTGTTTACATGAACTAATCAGTGTGCATGATAGATACTGTACATTTCATCATATACCAATACTTATTCGTTTGTTTAATTTTTGTTTAGTTTTGCTCAGCCTACAAGGATCCTCTTCACTGGGTGGGGTACAACGGTTCAGTCAGCAGTATCCATATACTTTCCAGGGATAATTTCTGTTTTGTTTCTGCAGTTTCTTAAGAAAGGCAAGTGAATCATAGAATCATTGACAATGCAGATGTTCAACAATGCAAATGAGCTAATCAGCATGCTCGTTTACCCATTGTTGATGTTGGCACACATATTCAATCTCTGCTGAGAGCAGATTTCTATCATATCCCATTCATGATGGAGCAAGCAAACAGCACCTGGAGTCTGCTCCTGTCCCTTGTGGGTAAAAAAGAATCTGGTGCCTGCTGTTCAGTATTCCCATCATACTGTGCTCTCTGACACTCGGAACACTACTTAAACCTAAGTTGCCAAGTGCACATGCAAGCTGCCTACCTCTTCACCAAGAGACTGACTATTTAGATACTTAATTAATTTTGTTTTCCAGGAACATCTGGCTGAGTCAATAAGTCCCTTCATCTTGATTGAAATAGCAATATTTTAAATCTCACAGAATAAAAGTGCCACAGATGGAATTCAAACCCATATGTCTAGCTATATAGTTGAATGTTTTAGTTTTTAACCTGTACTGCTTTTCCACAGATGAGACATTTTTTAAATAAAATATTTATTTTTTTATCAACTTATTTATCAGTTGAACAAAACAATGCTGTATCTTAGCATAGGAACAAAGTAAGTTTATCAATTTTGTAACTTGAATTAAAAAAAAAAAGATTTGTCATTCACATATAATGGGACTGGGGTTCAACTCAGTTAAAAATGACCTTTAAGGTCACCTTTTAGCTGCTAGAACTGAAAAGTTTAATTTCATGTCTAGGATCTGTATTTAAAAAAAATCAAGCATTAAAGAAGTGTCTTTTAGACACTTAAAATTGGATACAGTCCAATACACTATACACCCTTAAAACTGATCATTCAGCATAGAAGATTAAGGCTGTGAACTGCAAACAAGCTTCATTCTGTAGCCTAGGGTTTGATTCTCACAATCCATATCTACCTACTATGTGAATCTGATCAAGTCACTTATTACACAGGATTTCCAGGCCTCCACTGTAACTGGGGCTCAATCCACTTGGTCAAGACAGTTAATAAAATACATAAAAAGACTAATTACATCTACCTCTTAGCATTCCAAAAGCAGAAATCTAATAGCAAAGAAGGACTGCATTGCTCACTGTTTTATTTGATCACCTGTACATTTGACCTACTGTTTATTGGGTAACCTGTATACCTATCAGCTTATTCCCCCACTTACTCACTCTTCATAATGATTGTTTTATTCAAGTACTGCTGCACATCTATATACTCAGCCATGTTGTTGACCCTACTGCTACTTCTAGAAGGGTGTTCCTGTGATGCACATCCCACTTTGTAAAATGATTACTTTCGGATATATATCTTAAACCATCTAGTTTACATTCTCATATGATTTCCTGGTTGTCCACATATATCTCATTTTTTAAATAAGGTGCTCAGTTGGTCTGCATAGTATAGAAACATTTTTGTCATGTCTAACCACTTATTCCTTTCCTGAGCAATAAACATGTTAAGTTCTTTTTGTCTTCCTTTATATGGTTTTTGACCTAGACCATGAACAATTTCTGCTGTTTGCATGTGAATTGTCTATATGTTCTGTGTTGCTTTGCTCATTATAAAAAAGAAACGTAACTCCCCATATTCTGCTGGCAGTTCGTCTAGATTACTCCTGATTTTACAACAGACCTTCCTGACACTTCTTATAATGATTTTGGTTACCTTTAAGTCAATAAATAAGACAACATTCAGATCACATGCCTCTTTTAATGTTGTTACTACACCGTACCCTGATTTCCATAGTGCTTTAATCTGTTCTTTCTTCCCAGACAAATGATTTTGCATATACTGGACTAAATTCAAGCTTTCATAATTTAAGATATTTTTCCCATTATTGCAAATGCTTTCTTATTCTATACCTACCTTTTAACAGCTTCACTGTCCAGCTTTGTATCATTTGAAAAAAAAAGACAACATTTTCCTTCCAAACTTTCTTCAAAGTTGCTTGAAAAGACACTGAATAGGTGAATACCCAATAAGGATGACATACCACGTATGTACGTTAACAAAATTAAATAGAACTATCTGCATTCTACTGATTAGCTAATATTTTGCATGTACTAACAACATAAGACCAAGTCCAGTTGTCACGGCCCCCCTTCGAACAAACCACTCTAAACACACAAAGCCATTTGATTACCTTTATCGTATATTATCATAACATGAACTTCAAACATATAAACAACATCAATTGCCTTCATCAACAACAATCCTCAGGGTAGTGTAACAACTCACCCTGCTCGATTAAACCTCAGGGCAGCATACCTTCTCACCCTGAAACTTCCTCCACCGGACAATCCTGTCCCTCTTCTCCACTCCAACCAACTAAATCTTCCTCCACCAAAAAAGGAAGGGAGGGATGGAGGGACAAACTCAAGCCAAATGTAATTACTTCCTTTAGCTCCCTACACTTAAACCCATCCTGAGTCCCACCCTTTCCTTACCTCACTTCCTTAACTACTCCAATCCCCCTTCAATACCTGCATTGTCATGACTCTAGTGATTAGCTAATCCCTTAATCCCTAGCCTAGCTCTTTCCCCACCTCCCCTCCCCCTACACTTTACTCGTGGGTCCATGACAACTTAGTTTGGGCCAAACTGCATTTGTCCCGGCCCCTCTTCGAACAAACCACTCTAAACACACAAAGCCATTTGAAGACCTTTATTGTATATCATCATAACATGAACTTCAAACATATAAACAACATCAGTTGCTTTCATCTACAATGATCCTCAGGGCAGTGTAACAACTCACCCTGCTCGATTACACCTCAGGGCAGTGTACCTGTTCACCCTGAAACCTCCTCCACAGGGGCAGCGTACCTGCTCACCCCCCCCCCACAAATAATAGGCAACTTACCTGCTCACCTTCCACCACACAAATCCATTGGCCAAATCAAACCACATCCTTAGAGGGGGAAGAGAAGAGGACAATCCTTTCCCTCTTCTCTGCCACCAGCCTTATCTCAGGCTGTTCCTCCTCCTAAACCTTAACTTGCAGCATCTCTTGTAGAAACAGCTTGAGATGCAAGTTAAACAAATCCAAACCATATTCATTCAGATGAACTCCATCCGTATAATACCAACCTACCTCTCCTTGCCCAAAGTCCCCATGTTGAACGATATGTATCCCCGAGTTTCTTAGCTGCCTCTCCAATGTATGATTAACAAAACTCCTGGCCCTTTTAATTGCTTTATAACTGCATGCCTCCCTCCAACACAATCAAGGAATAAACTCCAACCACACAATTTGCATACCCCGGTACCTATCCTGTAGTCTCCACAAATCTTGCAAAATAATCTCTGCTAAACACTTCTTAGCCAAAATACCCAAGTCATTACCTCCCAAATGGATTATTATTATATCAGGACACCCTATCCACGATTTAGCCTTCTGAAATTCAAACATCAACCTATCCCAACTCATACCCCTAACCCCATGCCAAAACACAGAGCATCCTAAATAAGATAAACCCAAATTCCTTCCATCCTCCCTGATTAAAGCACGCTTCTCAGCCCAGTGGATATATAAATGGCCCAACATGAGTATACGCTTCCCCAAAACAAAAAGAAAAAAATGTATTAATCACAAACATTACTATCTAATATAAGATAAAAAGGCATTTGAGGACCACCTGCCTGCTCTTTTAATAACCTCAATTGAACTACCCTGTCTAGCCAAATCCAAAGCCCTCCCAATTCCAAAAGAATGAGCTCCAAACCTCTCAGCTGGAAATCCCATGCAACCCAAAATCCTCCTAATTAAAGTAATAAACCTATTACTGGAAACTACCCTGCCATCCTTTGAACAAAACACCAACCTCTCTGAACACCCGAACCTCCTACTCCTAAATTCTGTAGTCCAAGTTACTGGGCAAAGGTGAAGGTTCCTGTCCACTTTGAGCACCACCGTTCATCCCCTACCCAACTGATCCATTTTGCTTTTCTGTATTACGATGTTGACCTCCCTTTTAGTCACTATAACATTCTTCCGACATAAGGAACCTAATGATTCCTATACCCTGAAAGCAACAAAATATAACCACGTGCATAGAATGCCCCACATAAAATACTCTAGCGACTCACCATGTAATAATCCTAAACCCCGTAACAAAATCTTCAATATTCCCCTTGTAATTGGCAACTGTGTATTCCTACGCTCCACCATCACCCTCCCCCACCCTCTCAACATATGTCCTAATGTCCAGGACTTCGTAAAATCTTGCCACCCCCCCCCCCCAATTTAGCAAAATTAATAATAGCTGCCAGATCCACTTAAACTTTCTGCAAAGCCTTACCTTTCTCCCAAGCACTAGCCACATATCTTAACAAAAATTCCTCTGACCATACCCTTTCCTTGTCTGGCAATTGCAAAACAAATTGATTAAAATCAAAAAGAGCCCTACTGTATGCCTTCTTCGTAGAAGAAGCCCAGGAATGCTGCACCAGATGCCTGACTATCCTGTCCCTAGATTCCACACCTCCTCCAGCAGTGTTTCCAGTACATCGACCGGCCCAGAGCCAACCCTCGAAACCTTCAAAATTGAAAGCGGGACAAACTATCAGCAATATCATTCTTAACACCAGGCACATGTACCCCTGTAAAAGAAAAATTTATTAACAGGCTCTGCAATACCAACTTCTGCAATATCCTCAACAGCAATTCTGCCCTAGCTGTCTTCTTTTGTAACACCTTCACCACAGCCATATTATCCGAATGAAAAACTACCCGCTTGTTCCTCAACTGCTCCTTCCACACCACCAAAGCTGCCCATATCGGCATCAGTTCTATAAAAGTGACATCATGCCGCCATTCCTCATTCCAGTCTGGAGGCCATTGCACTGCAAACCATCTTCCCCCAAAGTAAGCCCCCATGCCAATACCACCCGCTGCATCCGTAAACAAATGAAGTTCTTCCTGAGCCACCCAATCTGATTGCCAAAAGGAAATCCCATTAAATTGTTGCAGAAAACCATCCCACAACTTCAAATCCTCCTGCACTAGCCTGGTCACCCTAACCCAATGATGTTTGCTCCTACCCCCTTTTAGCATTTAAGCTAACGCCCTGCAAAATGTCCGACCCAGATGTACTACTCGACAGGCAATGTTCAGAAGACCCAACAGTTCCATGACTGAACCAACCCAAATCTTATTCTTGTCCAACACCCCCTGTATAGCTGACCACAGCCTCTCTACCTTATCCTGGGGTAGACAAAACAAACCCTGCTCCGCATCTACCATTAACCTCAGTAACTCCAACGCTCTTGTTGGACCTTCCATCTTGTGCTGTGCCAAAGGTACACCCAGTTCCTCACACATACTGGTAAATTCCTGCAACCCCTGTTGAGCCCCCACCCTCCCTTCCCCTACTAACAAGAAATCATCCAAATAATGCACCACCTTCTGCGTTCCCATCCTCTGATTCCAAATCCAATGTAAAAGGGTACTAAATTTCTCAAATGTTGCACATGCCACGGAACAACCCATTGGCATGGCAGTTTGAAAATAGTACTTACAGCCTACCTTCATCCCCAACAAAGGCCAATCCTCCCTCTTAATGGGCAACAAACAGAAAGTCGATTCAATGTCAACCTTAACCAACCACGGCTCCTGAAATTCCCTGATCACCTGCACTGCATCATCCAAAGAGGCGTAACGCACCCTAACTTTTTTCCTCAATAAAATCATTCATTAACCTCTCTTCTGGAAATTAAAGATGATGAATCAATCTAAACTCCCCAGGCCATTTCTTCGGCACTAATCCCAATGGGGACACCTTGTAGCTAACAAAAGGCGGCGTATCAAATCGACCCCACAAATGCCCTGCCTTACACTCCTTACCTACCAACTCTTCCACAACATCTTCTTTCCCTTGCACTGAACGGAGGTTCTTACAATCCCCCCAACCCCACCGTGGACTTAATAGGAAATCACCATTGAAACCCTTGAATGACCTCAGTCTTAAGAACAAAATCAGGACACTGGCAAAGCATATCCTTCCTCCAATACCTCCACCTTAAAGGGGAATGGCACCCCTCCCCCTATTGCCTCTAAAGGATCCCAGTCCCCTGGATCCACCAAAATTGCCCCTACCTCGAGCTGTCTGTAATTCTTGAGAGGAAAGAAAATTTCCTTCTCGGCCCATACCAATGTTGTTCAATGAACCAAAACCCTGCTGTCCACAGTAAGCCGCAGAATGATTTCCTCCACATCTTAAGCAAAGGTGTGCAAATTTGCACTCAACCCATGAACAAGTACCATTGTTAAATGACCAACACACCCCACCTGCCTCACCCATGCTCATCCTCCTATTAAACCCACTAAAGCTTTCCATCATCGTAGCCAGCCATATATCAGGATGACGCACCTCCCACCGCAGAGACTGGTCAACTGCTTTCCATTTACAGAACCGCTCATCATACCACAACCATGCGTTCCCTGGCCTCAAATGTTGTGCCTCCCGAATGGTGAGAAAATACCCCAAAAGGGGCAAAGCAAATGCTTCATCCTTCTCCAGCTGCACTGCCATGTACTAAATAAAGCCGACCACCCAGTTGTCCCAAGTCCTGGGTCTAAGCTTACCTGTCCTTTTCCTACCCAGCACTGCTAATGCCACCAATAAGTCCTTGCTAGTGTCTGACTCTGCTTCCACTAACCTCTGGACTCCTTCTGCATCTAGCAGCTCAAACACATTCACATACTCACATTTCCAGATTTTTTCTTTCACCGTCCCCAGAATGTGCGGAGTTAAAATGACCGCTCTATTGCCATGTCCCAGAGCCTGAGTAGCTAGCCAGTCCCTTGGCCAGAGCCCAAAATTTGATCCTACCTCTGAGCCAGTCAAGCTATCTTTAGAGCCCAGGTCCACTCCAGCCATTTGTCCGCCCGCACACCTGGCTGCCTGTACCAACCCTCTTTTCACTCTGTCTGACACTGTTTCTCCCCTTTCCATATCCCCATCCAACAAAACCTCATCAACCGCCTGCACCTCACCATCCTCACCGCCTAGTTCCCCAACCATTGGTAAATTAATATCATTATCTGCACCTTCGCCTTGTGATGTACTGGGAACGGGAGCCTCCACTGTAACCATCTGCTTCTCCACCTGCTGCCTTTTCCCCCGGCCCGGAGTCTTCATCACAGGGTGCCATCTCTTCCTGCCTGAAGCATGCTCTGGCTCTGCCTCAGACCTTGTCATGTCCTGGAATAATTTTTCTGCTTGGGCTACGATAGCCTGCCATCATTGTCGCAATTCTGGTAAATTAGCCATCTGTAAAAAAAAAAAAAAAAAAAAAAACACAATGTTAACGATGTTCCACAAACGTGACTACCCTACTCCCCCCAACCCCTATAATGTTGCCTTGCCCTATGCCCCACCATTCTCTACCAACTCCCCTACTTACCTGTCCTTTGCAGCCTAGAACCACCCCTTGCATAGCTTACCTGCTAAGCATGCACTCTAATCAGTAGCTAATGCACTTATACTTCCTTCATAAATAAAATATGCCTCTGCCTAGCACACTTTTCACCCTTCAGCTGCACACCCATTCAGCCACACACTTCCCTACAGCTACCATCCCCTGTCCTATCACTGCCAGATGTGTATATGTGGGTCTACCTGATAAGACCGAAAGCTCAAAAGGCTGACAACGAGATCACCGACACCACAAGAACGAAAGTGCAAAAACACAAACGTTGACATGCGCAACAAAGCACAATCCCGACAGTTAACAAAACAAAAAAATTTGCTGTTCCGAAAAACATACACACAACACAAGCACACCAAAAACCTTATAAACCTACACTAAACCTTGCATACAACTATCTATGTACTAACCTTAACACAAACCCTAACCCTAAGGTCCGTCACTATCGCACACTTATCTTACCCGCACCCCAACCCTAAAGTCCGTTACTATCGCACACTTACCTTACCTGCACCTTAACCCTAAAGTCTGTCACTATCGCACACTTACCTTACCCGCACCCTAACCCCAAAGTCCATCACTATCGCACACTTACACAGTTGTGCTCAAATGCAAGCACACGTTTCACATGTCGGTGTTTTCGGTGTCAGGATTTCAACTTGTCTGGTATTTGCTTTGTCAGTCTTCTGGTGTCAGTTATCTCATTGTCATTGTTTTGTCTTGTCGGTCTTATTAGGTAGACCCATATATATATATATATATATATATATATATATATATATATATATATATATATATATATATATATATATATATATATATAAATCTAACAACTTTGCATCTATCCTCTACCCATCTACATTCAAGTCACACAGATAAAAGCACCATTCAACCACCAAGAAGCCTGTAACCCTTACCTCTTACAAATCCTTATCCCCCCGAGAGGTAACGTCAATATCCACAGAGCGCATGCGCGAACCGGCACCCAGACCGAATGGTTGCAAAACGGCAGAAGCTGACCGCAAAACCACCAGGGAGAGTGAAAAGGAATCCCCACCACTACCAGCACTGAGGAAAGCCAGCAGGGACAACCAGATGTGAGGAACGGACGAAAACAATCGTGCGCATGCATGCAGACCGAGGAACGACACAGAAGACAGGAGAAAGGCCACAGAAGCCCATAAACCCACCAGGGAGCACTAGAGGACACACCGGCCACCAAACTCAATGTACCTAGACCAGATTACAGCAATGGACCCCCACAGCCTACCATGACCACCAGGGAACACTTTTTTTTTTTGGGATTACCAGGCCAAACCACATGCTACTACCCGACCGCATGGCCCAACCGGGAAGGAGGCAATGACGAGCCTGGCCTACCCACATGGCTACACCTGATCACATGGCCCAACCAGGCAGGAGGCAGCAATGAGCCTGACGAATCCCCCCGAGACCCCAGGACGACCAGGAGCAACCTCAGTGACACCGGACGACCACAAAGACCTCACCCACTGCAACCGGCCCTACCACCCAACCGGAGCCACCACCAGCAAACACCACAGGACACGAGGAAGCACCTACCGCAACACCATGCCTACCGGACCCCCAGAGAATCACACCAATACACAGGTAAGCCAAGCACCACACTCATACAGACACTACCCACCAACCATTCACCCACACATACTCTCCTCTCAGTAACCCTTTCACCCTTCCATGCCAGCAAGTCCTGTCCCCAACCTATATTCCCAAACTCTATCCCCACATTAAAATAATTACTAGCAGATAAACACCAAAGGGAGAGGAGGGAACTAACTCAGTTAAACTAACCCCTTTTCTCCCCACCATCCAAGGCCTACCTGCATCCACAATACCTACAGGTTGTCTGGAATAAGCCAGTTGTTACTGCACCACCAACTCACACCAAATGTAACTACTTCCTTTAGCTCCCTACACTTAAACCCATCCTGAGTCCCACTCTTTCCTTACCTCACTTTCTTAACTACACCAATCCCCCTTCAATACCTACATTGCCATGACTCTAGTGATTAGCCTATCCCTTAATCCCTAGCCTAGCTCTTTCCCCACTCCCTCCCTCTAAATGTTACTCATGGGTCCAGGACAACTTTGTTTGTGCCAAACTGCATTTTTGTTTATTTTGTTTATATGTATGCCATTTAGTTGGAATTGGGACATCCAATTTCTCTTTTGGAGAAGGACCACCCATTCTCAGTTTCAAGGAAATACTGCTGTAAACTGTTTTTGTAGGAGGTAAGCCTCTCCGACAATAAACATGAAAGGGGTTTTCCATATACTACACTTTACTAATACAGCAAACTCTGAATTCGCTGCACTTCAGAAAAAGGGCCATAGCAATGTCAGTAATATGACTGTTCAGTAGTTCGATTCCAGACAACTGCCTGTTACTGATGTGCCAGTTTTATTTAACATCTCAAAGCTTCTGCCTCAGTTCTTCTATGAGAGTCATGCAATGTCATGCTCTAACAGCTGCCAGAGTGGCACTGTTATATTTGACAAATATAGAATGAACTTTGAAAAGATATTGCACCACAATAAGGGATTGTTTAAGGGATGACTGATGACTGATCACAGGGTTTTTTGCATACTCACTAAGTTCCCAACTTCATTAGTGTCTGGTTTGAGACATTTGGAAGTCAAAATGTAACCCACATATATAGAAGTCACAAAGATTTGCCACTTCATTCTACTCAAATTTAAACCATTTTACCTCAGAATGTCAAGCAGATTGGTAAATCAAGCAAAATGGTCTTTATATGTAGCACCACACAGCACAAGATCATATATTATATCAGATGTACTTTGTATCTCTTCAGTCAGCTCTTCTAATGCTTTTTGAGGAATTTTGGGGCTGACAATATTACAAAAAGCAATTTCAATAACTTGCATTTACCTACAGGAGTGCTGAGTATATAAAACTTTGAGATAATTGCCATCCAGTCTAATTTTCTCAAACACTTGATTAGCATTCATGAGAAAGAAGAACTTAATATTAAAGCAATTTCAATAGCTTGCATTTACCTAGATGATGGTCAGGTGGAATCTTAACATGGCGTTCAACTGGCAAATCGCTTAAACAAGTAAATGAGCAAAATCTCTGATGCTCTGTTTCATAACTGTCACTGAAATACTAATTACCATATTCTTTTTATTATACTTGGCAACAACATAATGACCCTTCACGTTTCTAGAAAGAACTGAAGTTTCCTAGGAGAAGAGTTTTGCTGTCATTAACTCTGTGAAAATATTGTACTCACTTTCCACATGTTTTAATGCTTGAATTCTGAACAATACTAAGGACAGTCAGTTTACAGGAACAAACCTTTGTGCTGTTTCCTACACAAATCTGAGAATCATAACTGCATTTTCTTATTACTCATGCCATGTCTCCCATAGCGTTATGACTATGACAGTCAAGGATATGGTCTTGCAGCCAGAAATAACATGTAAAGAGACTGATCATAATTCTAAATGGCAAATATACACTGCTGCCTTGGACTATGGCCAGTACTAACCATATCCAAATAAGCTTCACACTGTACAGTAGAACTGTAGCGTTAAAATGATGGCTTCCTGGAATTCTTCATTATACTATCAGTTCAGTACTTTTCAGATCCATTTTTCCAAAAGTAACTCAAACTTGATATAAGTAGTTTGTATTCGCACCAAAAGTCTTATACTAATGTGTTACTACCAGCCAGACCTGTCTAAACCAAAGATTTAGACTAATAAACTCTTTTAAAATGAGCCAATTGCAACACATTAAAGAATTTAGTTTAATTAGCTATGCTTATATATATATATATATATATATATATATATATATATATATATATATATGTATATATATGTATATATATATATCACTAGCAACACTCTTCTAAAATTGAATAATAAGTTTATTTTCCTGAAATGAAATTCATCACTATAGTTTAGAAGTATAATATACAAGTACATTTGCCATTTCATTTGGAAATATAGTTCAGTTCAGTTGGAGTTGCACAGCAAGGGAAGGAGAAGGGAACTATGGCAACTCAAGCTCAGTCAATGTTGTGGAGTGATAGGCCAGTGAGTTCCCATATGAAAGTGCTATGGATGACACAGGATGACACTGAAGAGAATGTAGCACAGGACGATGCTCTGGAACTTTCTGTAGAATGCCTGCAGGAAATGGAAAACAAAGAATGTGCCCTCAATTTAGAAGAATATGATCTAAGAGAACAGCTGCTTGATTTAATAGAGCTAGATAGACATATTAAGATCAATGAGAGAAACAGATTACAGAAAGTCAATAAAACCCCCAACTTAGAATTTGATAAAACAAATGAACATAGTAATTAGGACTGTTCATAGAGATTTATGTGATATAACATTAGTAAATAAGATATATTACTGTGCAGCTAAATTAATAAGAGATAAACCCCAGCATTCATGAAGCTTGCGCCAGGTGCTGGTGTAGAGTCCACGATCTAATGCCAAATATGGCTGCCGAGCGATTCAGGTGCGAGCTGTTTCCACATGCACTACCAGCGTACCCCAGAGCTGCACAGCTCCCGGTGCATGTATGCTAATTACCCCATGTGCAGCAGTGTAGCATGCAAATGAAGGTATATAGCGATTCACGAAGTGGTACAGGCATAGCGTAAGCATGAAGAAATGTAAACCAAAAAAACGATTTACATTTTTTCAAACATAAAATCAGTGCCATGAAAGCAGACCAAACTTATGTATTATAATGTTAATATATGCCAATGGCTAAATATATAGCCAATGGCATAAAAAAACATGCACAACACATAGAAAAATAACATTTAATGTCATGGCCACACTAACACAAAGTAAAACTGCAGTGCATCGGTGCGCAAATGGTATCACAATGAAAATATATTTCGATGTTATAAAACTGCAATGTAATACAATTCATGAATTCCCCATAATAGTCAATGGCATGCATGCTACACCACAACCATGGTGCAAGGGTTGCTAAGGGTCTGTGACAGTGTTCCACACCGTAACTAGGAATTAGTAGTCAATGTCATGCAAATGAGTCAAGTAATACTGAATCGCTAAGTCCCTGCCTGCGTAAGGATGTACCACATAGCGTAGCAGTACAACACTGAGGTGTGGCCTGGAGGTAAACATGACATCAAGAGAGGAGTACGCCACCATAGCTGTAAGCACATTGGAGCATTGCTAATCCGGGCTGCCTGTTCCTAAGCAAAGCCGCAGGATAGGGATGTGGAAGTAGCCATAGCTTTGCTTAGCTGAAAGCACACATGGTAACCGAAAGTACATGTGAATGTGGATGAAAACGCGCTCGAAACCTGGTAAATGGCTGTGTGCGGTGCGCACCATAGCTGAAACAGGAAGGATATGGGAAAACAATAAGGGAATGCTGCAGCATGGTAATTGGAGTACTAATGAGTAATTAACACCAAGGAACTCACAGTGGGCCATTGACAACAGCTAACAAGGCTGCTAGCAGCTACCTGCAGAACAGGAAAGGGGAGGTGCCATACTGCAAAGTAAAAAGAACTGTCACAGCAGAACAAAGCAAACTTGCAGTAGATCAGCTACATAACACATTTCATAACACAATCCTGGGTTGTGAAAGCACAAAATAAGAAAGCAGGCAGCTGGATACATGCCTGACAATGGGAGGGGAATCGTGTTGAAAAGTGAAGTAAAGGGCAATAGAAGAATCATGGCAGCCAAGCGTAAGTCAACACCAAAGACCCCACAATAGCAGTACCTGCTATAAAACCCATAATTAAGATACCCTGCAGCTGGAATTGCACATACACACCCAATTACACCAGCATCATCCATTGCACAATAGTATAAGGTGTGAAAGCCCCACACACACACTTATGCATTCCCAGACACTCTGCACCATTGGTGTATACAGACGGGGAATGTTTAATATATACATATTAGGGGCTGCCATAGCTTTGATTCACCAACATGTGTTGGAGACTGACAGTGGTGTGGAGGATGATGCTGACAACCATCTCAGGCACCGGAGGAGGAGAAGAGTGTTCAGTCCCAGGGTAACCTACCAGGGGCTACATGATCTGGTGATAGTAGAGCGTTACAAGGTAGACAGGGACACCATACAGCAACTTGTTGAGCTGTGCCGGCCAAGCCTCAGAGCCAGAAGTAACAGAAGGGAACTCATCCCAGTGGACACGAAGGTATCTGTAAGCTTGAGAATACTAGCCACAGGTACCTTACAAAGGCCAACTGGGGATATCATGGGGATCTCACAGGCATCAGCATCCAGGGTACTCCACCAGTGCCTGGATGCCATGTTACCACATGCCAATGAGCACATATACTTCCCCCGAACGCAGGAGGAGTTGGCCAGCAATATGCATCTCTTCTACCATGTGGCAGACTACCCAGAGGTACTGGGTGCAATAGACTGCACGTACATGCACATCAAGACACCACCCGGTGAGCAGGTAGGCGCTACATAAACTGCAAGGGATACCCCTCCATCAACTGCCAGGTCATATGCAATGCCCAGGGCATTATCATGGATGTGTGTGCTGGCAGCCCTGGAAGCTATCACGACTTCCACATCTGGCATGCCTCCCAGCTGTATCAGGTATTTGCCAGGGGGGACATCCCATATGGCCACCTGGTGGGGGATGCTGGCTATGCACTGGAACCGTGGATGATGACTCCCATCAGAAATGCACACACAGCCACGTAAGAATGCCATAATGAGGCACACGCAGAAACCAGAATCCTCATAGAGCATGTGTTTGGGATGCTGAAATCACGGTTCCATTGCTTGGACATATCTGGTGGAGCCTTGCAGTACTCTCCAGGCACGTGTGCCCACATCTTCATAGTATGTGCCATGCTACACAATATGTTCCTGTGGAAACAGCTGCAGCAGGGACAGAATTGTGAAGGCCCGCACAGCCCACCGCCATTGCCAAGGGCCCCACAGGCACAGAGGGACTCGGACCACGGACACCCTGTGCCAGCCCCAGTAGGCAGACGGAGGCATGCCCAGTATGCCCATGCCTTGGTAAAGAGGGAATGTATAGCACACACACTGACAGTGTAGGCACTTATGGAATGACATCCTTCTCCACCTGTACACATGGCAAACATGGATGGCACACACACACAACCACCTGTAAATTGTCATGTATAGGTGGTCTACTGTGTGCATCCTACATAGGTAGCCCTCAACTATTGTACACACAACTGCCATTGGCACAAGGTAAGTCAATATCTGATCAGTAAATTAAGCTATTAGCATGTGTCCATACTGTATGTATAGGTTCATAGATACATAGGTAGGTACATGCCTAACTGCCCAAGACCACTCATAAGCATAGCCAAAAAGTGTCTGCTGTTGCCACCCCATTTATTAACTAACTGTCCCTCTGTGGAGCAGAGCCAATTGCAGGATCCCTGGCGTGTATCCACTGTTCCCCACCCACTCTGCAAGGATTCCCTGGAGTGTTAGTGAGGGGTTTCGTATAATGTAATCAGGGATGTCGTTCCAAATAATGGGGAGTATCCATGACAGGAATCTTCCCAGATAATTTACATGTTACATAATATACCTTAACCACAGCTTGCATATATAAGTTGTATCCCACAGAATAATAAACATTTGCAACACATAACCGCTGAAATGTGCATTAATCACCCTTGCACTACCAGTGCCTGCTCTGAGAGGTAAAATTACCACTGCCAGGATTAGAACATGCAACCATGTACACAATCTTCCCAATAACCTACCACTAAGCTACCTGAGATGTACCAATGGCATTTGTGTATACTGACAGGTTAAAACACAAAAGGTAGGAATGTGTGGAAATAGGACAAACCGGCATGTACCCAATGAAAGGAGTACGCTATATATATATATATATATATATATATATATATATATATAGATATATATATATATAGATATATAGATATAGATATATATATATATATATATATATATATAGATATATAAATATATATATATATATATATATATATATATATATATATATATATATATATATATATATATATATATATATATATATATATATATATATATATATATGTACATATATAGCTCTATATATATATATATATATATATATATATATATAGAGAGAGAGAGAGAGAAATATGTCGATATATGGGAATATACATATATATGTAGATATATAGATAGGTTAACAACATCTACATAACCATGGAGGTACATATAAATGGGATACCTACCACATACCAACTGCTTGACATACCGATGTGCGTAATCACAAGGCTTAAAGTCGGAAAGACCACAGTACCGAAACACCAGAAGCGTGAGGTTTAAAATCCCGATGTTAAGGGACATTTAGTCAGTGCTTCTGGTGTTGTGGTTCAGGTAGGTTACTGTATGTAAGTGTGTTTCTGAGGGCTGTAGTGTGTGTAAGTGTGTGTTCTGAGTGTGCTGTGTGTTCCTGGGGGACTGTAATGTGTGGGTGTGGGTTTGCTTTGTGCGCCTGTTTGTGCGATATAGGAGGTAGAATATTAAAGTAGGGGGTTGTGGGAGGCACAGACACCCACATGGGGGGTGTGGGGGGCTTGCCCACCTGCTCATACGTAGTGTAGTATGGTTTGTTTGGATGTGGTGGGTAGCAGTGTGTCTGTGTGTGCGTGTGTGTGTTCCATGTTTGTGTTACTTTTGCGAGTTACTGTCGCTGTCGGTAATGTGGGGTATGGGAGTCTGGGCCCGGTACTGTAGGCGTCGGAATTGTGGGGTTTCGGGATTCCATAGGTATCCCGTATACAGCGGTTGAAGTGTTCATATATGAGTATAACATGGAACATAGCAATCACACATTCCGCCACGACCAAACTTTTTGAACAAAGGATATGGAGATTATATGCCTATACACTATTACACATATGTGCTATGGACAGGATAGTGTTACCACCTGTCCCACTTTGCGAAGGACAGTCCCTCTTTGGGCGGTTGTGTCCTGACCAAAAATATTAAACGTGGCAAATGTCCTGAGATTGTAGGACATAATTATGTCCCATATGTAATGTAATAGTTGCACACAATAGTTCTTTCTGTATCTAAAATACCTACATGTTACAAGAAACAGGATAAACAACTAAACTGATACAAGAATAAGCTTATATTTAGGCAAAAAGGAAAGTTCACCTGCATGCTCTACAGGAACCAATTAACAGTGCCTTAATGAATCAGTTATGCAATGGAACAGCTGCTGATGTTACAGGGTTTGTTTGCACTAACCCATTTCAGAGGGTTGTGTGTACCAATTACTGATTAACAGCACAGTATGATACACATGTACACCAAACCAAGGATGTCTGGTGAGCACACTGTAAACCACCTAACAGTTCATGCATAGCCATACAGCCTTGAGCTGCCCAAACATCCTTGCCAGACTGAAACATCTGAAGAAGTATCAGGTACAAACAAACCCTGCATAAGTAGCAATGTTCTGAAATATAACAGCTGTACTCACATGTAGAACAACATCTTCTAGCCATTACACACAATCCACGGGAGTCATGAAGCTAATATATTTCTGTCTGTCTCCATATAGCTGTTGAAATACACCACAAACAACACATCCAGGCCATATTCATCGAAAGCAAGGCAAAGGGACAATGCCCAAGTGGAGTACTCAATTATACACCACTGTTGCCATGGTATTGGCTAATGGAGTAGCTGCACAGCTGATGTGCATCTAATTAATTACTTTGGAACACCAATTGGTGGTCAGGATAGCACATGTTACCGATATTTAACTATAAAAGGATGGCTTATCACACATTCAAACCGTCTGTATATACCAGCAGAACATTAAAAAGAAGATTGAAACACAAACTGAAAAGGATTGAATTAACAGTCAATGATACCTCAGGTTACTAATAAGGTATGTAGAACACTCAGTATGTCTGTGTATGTAGTACCTGTTCTGTAATATTTAAAGTGCATGCAATACATATAGTGGAAACAATTATCTTGTAGTGATGTATTGTTGAGCATAGTAACGCTTGTAGTATTTATGTGTGTACTGCTGTAGGTCACAAGGCAAACACTGCATACACCACAAGGGATGTTATATAAGGGCTTTGAACCCAAATATTCCTCACCAGCTGCTGTCAGTGGCAGGGCTGGTCCAACAAGTATGTGCTATAACAGGAGATAGTATATGTTGATATATTGCAACAGTAGGCATATGTATGGGTGTATTACTGAGAATAACATGTTGAAGGTTGGCCCACTGTGCAATTATGATTTGCATTGTGGAATATTGTGCCAATTACTGTGTAATGTACAATATTGTAGGCAGATATGTATTACAAGTTACATAGCATTACTGTTATGTTAGGCAAACATTAGTTATGTCTATTGGCATTTACAATACACAGTAACAGGATACATATGACTTGTAGTCACCCGACAGTTTATCAGCATGATAGCAAAGTAAAATGGAAGAGCTAGTTAACTATCCATGCACATAAGACATGTAATAAGTGCAAAGGTAGGTACTAGGCTGTCTGCCCAAGGGTATTTGTAAGCCTAGCTAGAGTGTGTTGGCTTTCACCACCCCCTAAGGTTAGTTCCCTGTGCCTCTGAATGGCAGAGCCACTGCAGTGATCCCTGAGGTACATGTCTGTCTCCCATCCACCCTTCAAGGTTTCCCTTGAAGAGTGCTAGTGAGGGGCCCTGCCTGATGTACATTGGAATCATGTTCCAAAGCATGAGGAGTCTCCGGGTATGGAATCTATCCGTCCAGCATGTCCTAGTCATCGTTGTGGTTAAATGTATATCCCTAGAGCATGTGGCTCTCAGGGGCATCTGTTTAGGTGGAGCATATCCAGCAATACTGGGTTAGACATGGGCCTTGTATGTCAAGCAGAGAGCACCTGTGAGCATGCAGTATGCAACCGAGTACAGCTGGAGTTTCTTAGGTTGGGCTGCATAGGTCATCTGTTTGAGGTCAGTAATCCTCTTGGTGTGGTACTGTTGTGGTCTTCCAAGCTGTTGCAGTTGCCTTGTAAGGTACATCCCAAATGGGGTGTTGTATCTTTTAATGGGTCTAATAAGTCATGAGTAGAGAGGCACAATGGCCTCCTTTGTTCTGGATGCAAACCCATTAGAGATTAGGGGGGCCAAGTAGAAGGATAAACTAACCACCTTGTCATTATGGGTATCGAAGGAGAGATTGCTATCTACAGGGGTTCCCAGATCCCTTATTACCTTTTCTGTATATAGGGGACTAGCACCTATGTGGTAGTCCATGGGTAATTAGTTATATCCAAAGTGGGATGACTATGCACTTTTTGGCATTCAGCTTGAGGCCATGATATAGACACCAGGTATCCATCTCAGTGCGACCCTTCTGGAGGGTGTCTGTATCAGCTGGGAAAACAATTATGGCCCCTAGTTTGCAGTTATCTGCAAACCTTTTCAGCCAAAGCCATCCTGTGCTTGCCTGTATCTCAGACAATTATATACCGAACATGAAGGGTCCTAGAACTGAGCCCTGGGGGACGCCACTTATAAATGGTATACAGTTGGACCTATGGTATGCAACTCCCACTGTGTGGGTTCTGTTTTTGAGCCACTTTGCAAACCATCACATGACATAGGGGTTAATGTTCAGGTGGATGGGTATGTCGATAATACCAGAATGGGGAATGGTGTTGAAAGCCTTTGAGAGATCAGGGTAGGCTGTGTGGACCTCCTTACCCCGTCTAATGTCTTGGTAACTGTCTCTAAGATGTCCACATGGTTTAGCAGGCATGGTCTGCCCTTAACAAAGCCAAACTGGGAGGGGTCAAAGGTTTGGAGGTACCCAATGTCTCTGTGACTGAGAGCCATGATGATGTGCTTCATAGCCTTGCAGACCAGGCTAGTCAGGCCTATAGGGCAATAGGTCCCATGGTCCATTGTACCGCCACCTTTGTGGAGTGGGATAACTGTTGCTGTGTGCCATTCAGGGGGCACAAAGCCCGACGTGAGGCTATTATTGAACATGGTGCGTAGGTGGGGAGCCAGTTCATTCTGAAGTTCGTGTAAAACACAGCCTGGGATGTTGTCCGGTCCAATGGATGCTGTGATATTGGCTTTAGAGTGTGCAGCTTTTACCTGTGTAGTTGTAATTACAGGAACTCTGTACTCTTCCTGTATAGATATGGGCCCTTTAGGGGGTGAGAGGGGGGAAAGGTAGCACTGAACCTATCTGCCAGGATGTTGGCAATATCAGTTGGTTCTGTAATGTTCGTGCCTTTGTGCTGTAACTCAGAGCAGATCTGGGTGTTGGCATTGAGATATTTGACATAGCTAAAGAATGCTTTGTGGTTGCCATTGGAATTAGTGGCGGTTTTGTTTCCGTAGCTAGCTATGGAGGATCTTATAAGGGATCTCACCTTCTTATTGAGGCTGACCAGGGAGCTCCTCCATGCATGGGATTGTACTCCCTTTTGCAACAGTGTCTTCCTTCTGTTGTACAGTTTGTTTATGGCAGGGGACCACCAGATTGGCTTCCTTAATTAGGAGTATAGTGTCTTGGTCCTGTTTGGGATAGCACGATCCATGCACTCGTTTAAGTGCTTATAGAGTGCATTTGTGTAGGATTCAGCAGTTGTAACAATATTGTTCATCTGCATGGGTGTCATGAAGTTCACCACATCTGTCTTAAGAAGCATGAAGTTGGCTTTGTGGACATATTATACTGTGGCTCCCTTAATGGGGGGTGGAGGCTGGATGTGGATATCAAGGGTGTTCAGCTTATGGTTGGATCAGACCAACGAGGAGTTGACTTCAGGTGTGGAATACTGGTCACTCATGTTGGTAATGCCTAGGTCTAGGATATTGTTGCCCCTGGTGGGTGTGTGGACAAGTTGATCCAGGGCATTTGTGATTATGAATTCCAGAAAGCATTGAGCTAATGAGTTGGTACATGAGTAGTTTTCTCAGTTAATGGTGGGGTAGATTCAGTGAGACTATGTGATGAGTATGGTGTGGTGTGAATGTTTACCTTCTCCACATGACTGTCAGGGTCAGGCTTGGTTGGAGAGAGCTTTACCTCCAGTTTGGCTAGATAAGTGCATCTCTCACAAGTTGTAGTGTTGGGTGGTAGGCGGAGAGGGTTGTCTTTGTACATGAGGCAATGTCTACATTGTCTCAAGATGTCCAGATTCATCAGATAGACAGGAGAGAACACTGCCAGCTGACCCTTGGACATGCCTGAATATAAAACTAATTTCCCCTCGATAAGTGAAGAAAGTCAGTACAAGAGCTATTTTACTCTAAACAAGTGAGAAAAGTATGTACAAAACCTGTTTGCCTCTAGGTAATGAGGAAGATTGAGAGCTATAGTAATTAGTAGCTTATGTAGTGCTTACAAGTTCTGAACAAGTGTTGAGCATAAATAAACAATCCAGATAGGGTCTTGGATAACATAAACACACTGTCCACCCCCCCCCCCCATCAGGTACACAATCATATATCCATGTACACCATAGCGCCCCTGTACCCACAACAATGCAGGTACAAGCTTCACTCAGGCTGCATGGGACTTGTCCACATCCCAGGTTGTATCATACACATATGGCAAAACAAGTTGCTCTCCACATACACAACAGGTAAAACATAGCTTCATGTCAGGCTGTGTACACACTGAATGGTGCACACCAACAGGTATCACAACCCACAAAAAGGGAGACACCACTGATAATAGGAAGTACTGCACTACTACCCTGCTAAGTCTGGTCTGAAAAGCCATGAACCTTGATCAAATTATTTGATGTCAGCAGTACAGATGTAGATGACAGTAAGGTTGATTTCACACTGCATATCATAACCTTGCCAGGTCATAGGACATCATCATCCATACTGTTTCCCCTACACTCGGTATACTAGATGTACATTCCTATGTCACAGGAGTGATTTGCAATGGGACTGCTGGCAGAACCAACACTACAAAAGGTGTCTGAATAATACATGCACATCACATCAGTGCCAACTACAGTAAGACAGGATTAATTAATTCTATTCCCCCTCATTGTAGTCCATACCACACAGACTAACAGAAGGCATCTGCCTATTGAAGTATAAGAATGACTATGACCTAGGAGCAATAGCCGACTCAGAGTGTTGTGGACAACATACAGAAGGGGCTTTGTGGGTGAGGTGTGTGTGGCATATGGCCACAATCTGACAGCTACATATTACATTGTCACCCCTATGTTAATAACCCTGTACCCATGAACTACCACCTAGGCAGCAGTCAACATAATGGACACTGTGTGTAAGGGATGCAGCTGGGCAGTTGTCTTTCCTGTGATAGCTATGTCACTACACCTGTCAGGTAGTCATACGTGGCAACCCTAATCATGACAGGGTGCCATCCATGAATATAGAGATCATTGTCCAGCCATACACAACACTCAAGTGACCCATAACAGATCACATATTTCCTTTAAGGGGTATTGGCCATGTTCAGATGGCCTACACCAGCCTTCCCATTCCCCATCTACACTATGTAGCATGATGCATACCCTGAATACATCCATGTCCAACCCAATGATGTTGGACATGCTACACATACACATCCTGATCTCAAACACATACTTTATGGACATCCACCTTCCTAGTACTAGGATCACCACATGCTGGACAGATCCTTGTCCCATACACTATACATAGTCCTGCCATACTATGCATTCCTGTCCAGCTAAGCTGCACATCACCCCCCTCTCAGTCATGGTGTGATGACCGCATGGCAAATGTATCATTAACCATGTGGATCAGTTATGCGGCACTGCTCCACCTGGTCCCAGAGACACACCTGTCAGCAACAGCCAGGTAACCTTTCATCCTAGATTCATACATGGCCCAGGGCATATAGCCTACTAGTTGACTTTGACTGTACTTGCTATAGTTGATATCCATCCCTGCAAATACCATCTGGCTAGCCAGTGTTCCATGTGTATCACATGTGCAACACAGGTGATACATGGCAGGATGTTGAATTGCTGTACAGTGCCATGTAGATGTATATGGCAGAGCACATACATGTAAAACCTTCTGTGAGCAAGTCTGCAGGGTCACAGGTCATGTCTGTTAAGGCAGTGTAAGCCTTTATATGTGACATATACACAGCATCAAGGTTGACTGCATTAATGTGGACACATCTAGCCATATGCTGATAGGTAGGAACACCAGTACAGGCAAAGAGACATGCCCACATCAAGACAGCATCCACCTGGAGTATGAGCAATGTAATCACGTGACACACACACACATATATGGTGATAATATCCACTCACCATTGAGTGTCACATGTGTGTGACACAAACATGTCAGTGGTGTCAGTATCATGTAGATTTACAAACACAACTATTTAATCGTAATAAATGCGATACACATGTATGTTCAGCTGTAGCTCTGTATGTCTCTGTGAGTTACTGTGACCTGTCTCCATCATTATGTCTTCCAGGTATGATGCGTGGAAGGCTGACCCCTTATACCCACTTGGAGGATGAGGCCCTCATCCCATACCAACATGACAATCATGATATCCTGTTCAGCCATGTGCCACAGGATGCACAGCAGCAGGATGCCCTGTGGATAGAACATCGCAGGAGGGTTAATGATGTGGGTGGCCACAACCGCACATACCAGTAGGTGCGCAGACACTGTACAGACCTCATTAGATGGGCAAAACAGCATGCAAATGCAATCGCCAGGGAACAAGGTGCAACAGGTGGTGGACCACCAACCCAGCCACCACTAACATGTACCGAGGAGCTAATGGCCAACCTGGGGACACCTGCAGAACAACATCCACAAGCCTTAGCTGATATTGTGGAGGTGGGTGTCTCTCAACCACTGAGCTTGGAGTTGCTTGGTAAGTCACTACTGCACCTATAGCAACTATATTCCATATAGTTGCATGTGTCACTGTACAAAATGTAATGTAACATCATATGCAAGGCATGTATACACACATGCTGTGTACTATAGTATGCTACTCTGTGTATGCACACATGTGCATACACCATAGTATAGTCTAATGTACTGGTGTATGTGTTAGCATGCACATTGAACCCTGTAGCTATCATACAGGTGTGGATAATGCTCATACTGCTGTGTTACTCCTATTTAGGTACCTCTGGCATTCCGCTGCAACAGCAGCCCATTGCAGTTGAGACTGTTATTATTTATCAGGCATCGTAATGCACAGATCCATCTGCCATGTGGCCATTTACCACATGTACACATAATGCATGGTCCTGTCACAATATGCAGGTCAGACCTGCAATGCATCACAATGGCTACCCATCTGCAACACTTGCAAACTATGTGAATCACCGACATGAATCCTCACAAACTGTCATTGCCAGATGTGTGGACAGCTGTGCATACAATGGTGGAGGTGCTGTTCACTGTAGGGACATGCACTACAGATCAGAACTACACATGTGGGGAATACAAATAGTACTACACAGTGGGCTGGAGTATGGCCAGCCCACAGGATTCACTGGTGTGGATCATAGCCCTGCTATGAATGTCACACAATGTGATGTGCTATCTTGACATGTCCATGACATCTAGTGGCCTGGCTGCAACACTGCCTAACTAACCTGAAAAGCATATCCCACATACCAAACATACCACCCTTTGTCTGCATAACCCTGTCATCAGTGGAACATATGTCATATATGGGTGTATGTCATATGGAACAACACAGACATGTGAAATAGATGCCCGTCACAATAATTTGGCCAACACATGTACACACATAGCCATGGAGGATGTCCAGAGACATGAAGCAACACACACAGTAGACGTGATGTGCTTGTGTGTACACCCAGTCATACAATGGCTATACATGGTCCAACTATGGCCTTTGTGTAATGGTTATATTGTAGATATGGAACACTAGACATCCTATAGGCCTGTGCACATCTTGTATTGGCATGACATTAATCCACCACATATGATGTGTTGAACATCTTGAGTGTGTCACAACATGACAGCAGTCACCTGTACAGTATCCACATCAGCCCACAGATACAGTACATTCCCCTTGCTGGTGTCGGACATCAATGTCATACTTGCTCCTCATGTGTGTGTGTGTGTGTGTGTGTGTGTGTGTGTGTGTGTGTGTGTGTGTGTGTGTGTGTGTGTGTGTGTGTGTGGTACACAGATGTCATGTGGGACATGGTGTACCGACGAGTTTGCCATGTCTGGCTATAGTTGCCAGGCTGCAGCAATATGGTTGCAGATGTGCAGGGTGTCATCTGTATACCCTTCAGTGACCTGTGCCACACATTCCACATCATGGTTTAGTGTGTATACACCTCAGTGACGTGGGTCACATTCCACAGTATATATGTATTGTATCAGAGCACAGTCATGGCTATGAACTGTGTCTGTAACTCACACTATATAGCAATAGAGATGCATCATGATTCCCTGCAATGGCCATGGACATCAGCTAAATGTGCAGTATATCTGTAGGGCAGACAGACAACACTGCATTGGGACACCATTACCCCACTGTATATTTGACAGGACACCATTGTGTTAAACATGTATGCATGCCATTGCACACATCAGCAGATCACATGTGATACTACATGTGATTGCCAAGGTCATATGCCACACAACAGGCAGGTGTACTGTTAACCTGTGCTGGTCTACATGGTGCAACACAGGGATGTATGCTAACTACTACTATAATTGTGTAATTTTCATGCCTTCTGCTATGACGCATGCATGCTGCTGTGTGCAACCCAGGGATATATGATAACTACCACTATTATTGTCTGCACTGCATGCCATCTGCCGTATCACATGCATGTTGCATACCTTCTGTCATAACACATGCATGTTGGATGCCATAGCATGTGTGTCTGTGTGTGTGTCTGTGTGTGTGTGTGTGTGTGTGTGTGTGTGTGTGTGTGTGTGTGTGTGTGTGTGTGTGTGTGTGTCTGTGTGTGTTTGTCTGTGTGTGTGTGTATGTGTCTGTGTGTGTGTGTCTGTGTCTATTGTATAGATTGTAATGTACAGTTCTTGTCTGTCCCTCACAGGTGATGTAGATGCGTTGCCCTTTTGCAGTACATCTAATGTTAGTGTCCCCACAGACTCTAGCAGTGATGATGAACTTATGATTGAGGCACAGGCAGGGTTGACAGGGGCTGAATCTGTGCCATTGGTTGCCATTCCACCTATATCCCCCTCATCCCTGCACACAGATCCCATGCCTGCACATACCCCATCACCAGTGGCCATAGAGGAAGGACAGCTGGCATGTGGTAGCTTGGAACAGGAAAATGTGGGGGCTATGGAAGGTGTGCCTGCACACCATGGTGTTAGCCAACTGACTGGTGGTGCCCCGCACAGGCACGTGGCCAGTGCTGCTCGTAGGAGGACCTCTGACCAACATGCCACTGCAAGACAGAGCACAGTAGCTGGTGTCACCAGATTCATGTTTTAGGCTGTAATGGAGGCACAGGCATGTGCTGAATGGTACAACAGAAAAGATCAGAGGCTTCAGAGGGCTGCTGTCCATTCTTTAAACAACAACATCCAGGCAATTGTAAATGCTAAACAGCAGATTGCTGAAGCTTTGGATAGACGGTTGGGTGACATGGTTGGAGTACATGACTGTGGCATGACAATCCGCGATTGTGAGCTGTCTGTGTTGGAACATCTGGTAGGAGTGAGGCATCAGGCACATGGAAGTAGGCCTACTACATCACCTGTTTCAGGTCTATGTGAACGAGCTACCTCACATGTCTGCTCCCATAGTGGAGGTAGCAGCAGCAGTGCAGCTGGTGCTGTGCTGTCCACACCACAACACATCAGGCCACGTGCACATGGCCCTGCACGGTCCCAACAGGGACATGGTTCCAGTGGACAAGTGTCATCAAACAGTACCCAATCTGCACCTCTGCCTGGTAGTGCCCGTGCAACCCCTGGCAGGCACAGGTCACATGTCTGTGGCTGGACACTGTGAACTGTAAAACCTGGCCTGTACAGTCCGCAGCTGTCAATAATACCCCTGTGTAGGCCAGACACATGCCAGAACTGTGTGCATACATACACGCACACACCGGAAACATAAGTAGGGCACTGCAACACACACATGCATAACATCCACACACACTCAGTTAGATCAAGGCCCTAACCCACACACATGATGTCATCCATTGGTGCAGCCTAGGCCTCTGGCAAACATTATCACCCTGTGCATATGATGATGCCTGTGCCACATCCCTGACATCCATACCATCTGTGCAGGGACATGCTCATATGGTCTGATGCACAGGGTGAACAGACTAGGAAGATAAGTGTAGTTTACAATTGTTGAGTACTGTTGACAGGCAGCAGACATACCATGTACTATAGGTGTACAATGCATTTCGTATTGTTAACAGTGTGTGTCTTGTGTAACAACAGGAACTGCATGTTGGTCATGATGTTCTGCTTTCCTCCTTCAGGTCTAATTGCACGTGCCGGTGGATGTCAGTGTTTGCAGTTAGTGTCCCATATGTCAATGTGGACCACTCACAAGTATGTATGAATATACCAGCATGCACCGTGTAGCTGCCACATAGTGAGAATGTCCCACGTTCCAAACACGTCTACTGATCCAAGAGCATGATAGCTGTGTATTAAGCTACTGTGGCTACAGACGTGACATCCATACTGGGTGACATCACAGGTACAGTTACATGGAGTGGTGAGGTAAGAGAGCGGTCTAGCTGATTCCTAGGGTAGAGGCCAGTGGGAAGTGTGATGCCTCGTTGGGAAGCAGTAATACACGTTCCCATGACAGGATACCAACACACAACTGCACCCACACACTCCGGTATTGACACGCATGTATTCAGTGACACAGTAACACACTCACAAATTTACAGACACAGTAACACACACTCACACACAGTTGCTACTGTTGAGGTGAGGACACCTGCCTATGTGCAAATCATCATTACAGTACTGTGCACCTACATGATGTGCCACAGAGAATACACATGTACAGGTAGTCAGTATGGACTAAGATCGAGGACATCAACATGGATAGTAGATTGCATCACCTGGATGGGGGGAGGGGTCATACATCCTCACTCCAGGGACCAGACAGCCACACACACACACACACACACACACACACACACACACACACACACACACACACACACACACACACACACACACACACTGTGGCATTCACTATTGAATACACCTATGTCACGCACATACAGATACTGCACATGTGTGAGATACACGCCCCTGCCTATGTCCTGCTTTCTACACTGCAGTCTGTACAGATGTCTACACTAGTGTACAGGAGTGTGAGTAACAATTGAAATGTATTCCCCACCATACGTGACATATATGGACACACATGCAACCACACATGCCAGTACTGTGAATCAAACACCTGCCTAGCTCATGATATGTATGACAGACTTACAGCAGTATTGCACACATTACAAAGTGTACTGATGCCTCCACAGTGCTGATATATGCACATGGGACGTTTTAACTGTTACAGGTGTCAAGTGATTTACCTTCAGTGTCACCCTGACCGCTGTCTATGTTGTGTGTTATGTCCTTCAATTAATGAAACCATTGCTTACCGGTTGCACAGGTTATTGTAGGACCACTTGTGACACACCTGTGAGCTGTCCTCAGCAAACATCCATCTGCAAAGATGCCCCACCACTTAGATACTTCCACACATCTGACCATACCTGAGGTACATCTTTCCGTACATTCAGCATATCACCATATACAGTTGGCAATGTTGAGACTGCATTGCAACTGCATGATGTTCTAAGATACACATCACCTGCATACATCAGCAACTGCACATGCATGGTATCTGAACGCACACCACTACATGTACATGTATGTAGGTCCTACAATCCTGTCATTTGGGCATGTTTGTAGGTATTGCAATTGGTGGACATGTGTAATGACATACATGACACATGGACTGTTGTATGATATGATAGGTGTAATGGGTGACCAGTACAGAGGGAATGTTACCTCTGTCAACATTGATATCACACCTTATGTACTGTTAGCATTCAGCAGCCATGGACCTACATTCCATTTGCATGTGTGTAATGGCTGTAGCCACCTGTCTGCACAAAGGACAACAACAGCTATGCTATATACATGTATGTTGTGTGTGTGTGTGTGTGTGTGTGTGTGTGTGTGTGTGTGTGTGTGTGTGTGTGGCATGTACATATCCAGGGGCAGGTAAATGTATGTCATATCCAAACATGAGGGTATGTACTGGTGTACAGCAACAGTCATCTGCTAATGCTGTAAATAACCAAGGGCCCCTGGTATGTCTACAGCTGACGTGATTACAGACAGTGGTATCATTGCATTGCATAACACATGATGCAACTGTGTTAGTACATGGGTAGTTTCTACAGTTGATGTAGAGCCTGGTACAGTCCACTGATCAAGGGTCACATGGTGGTGTACTCTTATATGACCTACAACATGTATGGATGTGTGTTGGTGGTCCGAGGCCATGGTGGTGTCTGAGGTTTACATCCTAGAATGCAACATTTGACACTGTGTCCTGCACCTGACTCATCTGTGATGCCTTTCATGGGGGTACCGGTCAGTACATGCGAGTGGCCTCTATGTATGTGGGGACACCACCACCTGGAGTGGTCCGTACCTGTGTTATGGCCCACATGTCTGGTTCTGTGGTATATGGTGGTAGTGCTATTGTGCACTACAGAGCCTTCAGCCAGGTGTTCCTCACTGCACAGATGTCAGTACTCCCCATTGTTGGATCTACAGTGAGAAGCTGTGATTATGGATGCTTCACATCTAGCACTGGTTAGCATAAGCATACAATGCAGTTGTCCTCTAGGTCTCAGGGTGTTATCCTGTGTTTAGGACATTTGCCTTGAAATGGCCACTATATGGGCAGATGCATCTTGGGTAATATCCCCACTCCCTTGAATCATGGATGCATGTGATATGTGTCAAAGGCCTGTCTACTGTCAGTCATGTCATCCCAGAATGACAAACACTGGACAACCTCATACTTACAGCAGGACATTGGCTGATTGTGTTGTTCAAGCAGTTGCCACTCCTAGCAAGGCTCATTGTGTTGGTCAAGCAGTTTCCACTCCTAGCAAGACATCCCTGCGAGTGGTGGTATTGTGCTTGGTATAGGATGGTACATCTAAGGTGACGGACAGCAGCAGACATGTAAAAGACCGGTGTCAGATATATGTAGAGCAGCATTCCTGCTAACAATGATAACTAGAGCCCATTACAATGTGTTCTTTACATCTAACTGTAATAGCGTGGCCACTGTGGCCTTCCGTGTTTAGAATCAGAGTGCATTCCAGACAGCCCTGTGCTACTAAGTGTATGAGCATGCCCAGTATAACCTTGTGTAGATGGACACATAGTCCATTCCAAACAGCCCTGTGCTACTAAGTGTGTGAGCATGCCCAGTGACACCTTGTGTCGGTTATGTGCATCTGTGTATGGGCATGACCATTGTAACCCTATATAGTGATAGTAGTCGTCCATTCCACAAATGGGCATACTCCAGGTCAGGATGGATTCCTACTTTAAACACACAGGTTCACAGGTATGTATATTTTAACTGCCAGCATCCCTGTTGATGTCCGCATTCCTAGAAGGTCATAATGACAGCCTTGAAATGTGTAGTCTGTGTGGCGCGACTCGTAACTATGTAGTATTGTAATAGTGATCTGTAGATAAGCAGGTGTTCCGTTCTCACCACTGGTGTGTGTGTGCTTGTCCCCATCTGCCTAAGGACTGAATAATGCTTTTAAACTGCTCACACTCCATACATTTCTTATACCCACCTTTGGCAAGGCTGATGATGTCACCCACCTACTAATACACCTCTGGGAATGCTGTGTCACAGTAATCTCGGTAGCACATTTTGTAACTGCGTAATGCTGTAGTGTAATAAAGTAGTTAGGTCGGTGTTCTAATCCCAGGCTTGCCAAGTGTGTGTGTGTGTTTGTGTGTGTTTGCCCCATCTGCTTGAGGACTGAATAATGATTTTAGACTGCTCACACTCCATACAATTCTTATACCCACCTTTGGCAGGGCTGATGATGTCACCCACCTACAAATACACCTCTGGGAATGCTGTGTCCCAGTAATCTTGGTAGCACGCTCTGTAACTGTGTAATGCTGTAGTGTAATAAAGTAGTTAGGTCTGTGTTCTAATCCCAGGCTTGTCAAGTGTGTGGGTGTGTGTCTTTGTCCCCGTCTGACTGAAGACTGAATAATACTTTTAGACTACTCACACTCCATACAATTCTTATACCCACCTTTGGCAAGGCTGCTGATGTCAACCACCTACAAATACACCTCTGGGAATGTTGTGTCCCAATAATCTCGGTAGGGCGTTCTGTAACTGCGTAATGCTGTAGTGTAATAAAGTAGTTAGGTTGGTGCCCTAATCCCAGGCTTGTCAAGTGTGTGTGTGTTTGTCCCTGTCTGCCTGAGGACTGAATAATGCTTTTAGATGGCTCACACTCCATACAATTCTTATACCCACATATGGCAAGGCTGATGATGTCACCCACCTAAAAATACACCTCTGGGAATGCTGTGTCCCAGTAGTCTTGGTAGCGCATTCTGTAATTGCGTAATGCTGTAGTGTAATAAAGTAGCTAGGTCAGTGGTCTAATCCCAAGCTTGCCAAGTGTGTGTGTGTGTGTTTGTCCTTGTCTGCCTGAGGACTGAATAATGCTTTTAGACTGCTCACACTCCATACAATTCTTATACCCACCTTTGGCAAGGCTGATGATGTCACCCACCTACAAATACACCTCTGGGAGTACTGTAACCCAGTAATCTGGGTAGCGCATTCTGTAACTGTGTAATGCTGTAGTGTGCTAAAGTACATAGGTCAAAGTTCTAATCCCAAACATACCAAGTGTGTGTGTGTCTGCCTGCATGAGACAAATACAGTGCTTTGTAGAGTATGCACTCTCTGTACAAACCACATGACCACCTTTTTCATTCCTGCTGTTGTCACCCACCTAGGGATACACGTGTAGGCATTCTGCAACCCAGTATTCACCGTAGAGTGTGCCCTAAAAGCATATTGCTGCAGTGTAATACAGTAGGTAGGGGTTTGTATACAGGACATGGCAAGTGTGTGATTGTCTGTCAGAGCCTGTGTAGAGGTGGCTGTGAGTGTCTTACCATTGGATATGTTGGGGAGCGGATTTTGTAGTTTTCCTTATGGTGTCCTTCATATGACACATTGGCCACCTCACGAGGATTACAGCTGTCAGTCAGCCACGGGACTGTGTTGGCAAGCCATACCCCTACATCTGGCAAAATGCCTGATGAACAAAGTATGCAACCCTACTAGTACCCAGTATATGTCCCACACCCATGTGCCATGCACAAATAAACTTGCCTAGGATATCCCTCTATGTTGCTTGTACCATGCACATTGATGACAGATAGTAGGCATGGTGTGAATGCAGTGGCCTGCAGAGGACATGGCACCCTGTACAGTGGTATAATAGGCACATATATGCTGACATTGTGCCTTCACTATGTTTCACACTGGATGCCTGCAGCATATGTGGTGCCATCAAATGTGATCCACAGAGGCCATACAATGCTGTACACATGTGCCCTGTATGGACCCATGCCACTGACACCACGGAATACCTGTATCATACTATCAATGCAGGTGCAGGGTCGACCTGCTCACTATAAGCAAGTTTCACCACACCAGGCCAGTATTGGCATATCTGGGGATAACATGCTGTGTACACAAGATGTGCCTGGCAAACCAGGTACACCTGTACATGTCACTGTACAGTATTGTGGGACATGCACATCCCAGGCAATGTCCATGTGAAGGACTATCAAACACAGACATGGCATGCATTGCAAAGCTATGGCCATACACATTGGTAACCAGGATGTCAGGGCAGATCATGCAGTACCTATCTGTGTGGGACATTGCAGACAATACACCCCTGCACTGTACACCATTGTCAGGTGATGCAATGCCAAGGATTACCCCTCACCCAGCCTTGTACGGCCATCTTGCACAGCCAACCACTACACACCCATGAAGCAATGTATACATGCATGCCAGTACTGGCACCTTGTGTCTGCGTGTGGGTTATGATGCTCCCAACCACAGTCACTCCCAGTATAACCCTCATTGGCATACCAACAGATGTCAAACACTTTCACATGCCCTAGTTCATAGAAGCTCCAGATATCCCCTGTGGTGCATGTAGTCTTGTGCATTACTGCAGTGTAGCAAACTAAGTAGTTAGGTTGTATATTTGTGGCCCTGGCAAAGAGTGTCAATGCGTGTCCATTAGAGAGTGTGGCTGTGGTGACAATGGCATCCGTTCATGTGGACAGCCATGTGTGCCACACCTAATGTATGTCTACTATATTTCTGTTGCAGATGTCACTCACCTACACACATATATGTTCTTATAGCACAGCAACATGTCGCCTTTGTGGCACATGTAGTAACGTCAAGCACATGTAATAGTAATGAGTAGTCAGTCAGGGGTTTAACCACTGTACTGTTAGGTGTGTGGCAGACGATGCTTAGGGTTAAGTCTCCAAGCCCTTCCCTGGTGTACTTTGCCTGTCCAACCCACACACTCTCTGGTGGATGTGAAGGAGTACACCTGCTCAACAGCAGCATGTGTATTGTAAGTGATGGACATGGTTAGGTGATGGCCTCTGCACCTATTGCAGTCCTCCTCTAGCTGATTGCATGTGGAACAGCTGTGATGGTGTTCCCATAGCCATTCGCATGATAAACACAGTACACTATCTGGGGAAAACATGTTGGCCTTGACAGTTGCCGTGAGTGGTACCTGGATGTGGTGTTCTGACACTGCATCACAGATGATATCTGGATGTACCTCACACATTATACACAGTGGGAAATAGCCTAAAGACAGGAGGGTGATGTGCCACACATGACTACAGCATGTAAGTGTAGCTATGCTGCATTGAGACTACTGCCTGTTTAACATGTGTGTCGTAATGGCTATTCTGCATGTTTTAATAGAGACATGACAGTACTCTGTTCGTGATGGACCCCCATCTGTAGGGCCATCTGTGAACTGGTCAGTGTGTGCAACCATTTGTTTCCTATGTTACACACTGAACACACATCTGTGCACAGCAAAAGCATAGTGTGAGGATTGCAGACAGTACATGATGATAGGGATGTGTTACTGCCATCGCATCCCTGACTGGATATGTGTCACATGAAACAGTGGAATGACAGACACTGTCTGGGGTTCCCAATGACAAGCCAATAATGGGCAACTGTTCATAGCTGCGGTCACACATCTACTACACATTGTACAGATGGCATGCAGTATATATGCTTGTGTTGTGTTCCCCCTGCAAATGTATGCCATCTGTTGTGTTGGGTTGATGGTGATATCTATGCATACTGTTGTAGGTAATCCTGTATGCTGGTGTCTATCACTAAGCCATATGTGGGTTTAAACTGCAACACCATAGGATGAATGTGTTGGGTGGTCCCGGCAGAACCTCCTGTCCCACTTCAGCTGACCATGGCACAGGCACTAGCACATCTGGGTCCCAGCCTTGGACATCAACCTCTGTTGGCTCTGCACCACCTTCTGGTGGTACCACCAGTGAGGATGGAGCATGTCTCCCCTGGGAGCAGGACCAGACAAGTACATGTCTGCTGTCATGTGGTCCTGGACGTGTTGCGTTGGGGGCTCACTAAGGGGTTCTGAAGCCAGATATGCAAGCTCAAGGGCGGAGTGTCACATTTACTGGGTGATGCTGCCCCTCCTGGACAGCCCCCAGCACTGCCTCCTTTACAGCTGTGTAGGTGCAGTGATGGTTGCCCATGGCTGGGGACCTCCATCCCACTGTTCCCATGGGCTTGTGAATGCTAAACACCCATCCCCGTCTGGTGTGTATCCCCCCACATGTGTCATATACCAACCCTGTATGCCTTCTTGTCTGTGATCCTACCCTACCTATCCTCCATGGCCATACCTACACTCCTTCCCCTACATCCAACGCTCACCTATGGAAACATAAGGCCAATCAGCTCCTAGGACAATATCTGCCCCATACATAGCTGTCCCTTTCACACATGTGCCCACTGGACACATGTAACCCTTGTAATATGCATCACAACATACTCCTGTTATCCTCACCCCTGTCCCTCAGGCGCACGATCCTGGTATGCACATCACACCTAAATGGTCCAGGTACAACTGATGAGAACGACCCCATTGTACACACAACACTACCGGTCCCTATATGGTTACCCCATTTACCTTTATCATGATGATGATGTTGCACACAGCACCTTGCAAGAGTACTATTCACACATAATGATTGGACAGGTACTGTTGTGTTAATGTACATTACATGCACAGAGTGATGTATATGGCCAATGTACAACTATTTGCGTGTATGAATGACACGTCTGTCTGAGGGAGTTTTGAGATCACATAGAGCAACACCACTACATAATACAGGCATCTCGCTGGTTTTTTCCATTCCATTCATTTGTAATGCTTTGTTGCCACATGGTATATTCCTGATATATCTCTATATATGCATGTACCTATATGCTGGACATAAACACTCACATATACATCTACAGGATGGGATACATTCCTATACTGTTGAATGACTGCGCTGTATGATATGTTTGTGGTACTGTCCGTTGTCTGTATATCTGCCATGGCGTATTGGTAATTCACATTAGCTGTGTGTGCAGGGTCCTGGTTCCGACCCTTGCAGAGGACGTTTATTTGGTTGCAGGGCAGAACAAGGCCATTGGATATGGAGGGAGTAAGGCACATTAAAGCAGTTGGGAGTGGGTGTGCATGGGTTTGCATGGTGTTAAGCACTGCTGACCTCTGGTTACAGCTTCTTACACTCGGTTAGCCTCTACATTGCTTTACCAGTGCAATACTCGCATACTGGTAGCCAAACACGCTTACACCCGCTCGCTCCCACACTTGCAAATGCACTGACATTGGTGCTTGCATCTGTCACTCACACCCCTGGGTGGGAGCAAGGACCACAATATTACCTTGTGATGCCTATTACATCGGACTACGTGACTACGGTATCGGGAATGGCTGCCCATTAGGTGATGGCATGGTGTTCGACTGTACGGAATCAGCGGCCTGTCCAGTGACTTAATCATATTATTTGTGTGGTCCTCATACAATCTGCTCCCATCTGGCTGATACATGGGAACCGAGACTCTTCAATACAGACAAGTAATTGGGTTTTGGAAGCCACATCCATTGGCCGAGTCATGCTACCGCATACCTATTACAGGTTTGCCACCTTTTCAATTGGCCAAGGTGGGACTTTAGGGTTAACACCTGTCCCAATTTGTGAGGGACAGTCCTTCTTTAGGCAGTTGTGTCCTGCGAAAATAATCAAGACATAGAAAATGTCCTGAGATTACAGGACAATATTATATCCTAAGTTTCTTTAATAGTTGCATAAAACAGTTATTTTATATATGAAACTTCTATATATTATGTGAAGTAGCATAAGCAATTCAAATGTTACTAGAATAAGCTTTTATTTGTGCAAATAAGTAAAATTATGTTCTATGCATGGCTGTAGGTATGTTTTGTCCGGGAAAGTCTGACATATCTACAGAACATGTCCCACTTTGGGCATTTGAAAACGTGGCAACCCTATAGGATCTTTATGTAGAGACATCAGATTTTGCAGGGCAAAACATACCCACAGCCAGTACAAAGGAGAGTACTTCACTGTTTTGCCTAAATAAAAGGTTATTCTTGTAGCATTATAGTTGCTTATACTGTTTCTTATAATATTTAGGTGTTTCAGATATAAAATAATTGTTTTATGCAACTACTACAGACAATATAGGAAATCTTTGTCCTAAATCACAGGACATTTGCCATAATTACAATTAGTTTGCAGGACACAATTGCCCAAAGGGGAGTGTCCCTCGCAAAGGTGGACAGGTGGTAACCCCAAACCTATTATTCTATCATTTTTCTAAGGTAGTCGGAGGAACTTGCGACTTCTCTCACTAGCAGACCTCTCATATGAATGGGGAAGAATGAACACTGAATCAGGGACACTGCATAACAACCTCAGGGACACATTTAGAAGTTTGGTGCTATTAACCTTACACAATGACAGACTCAGAGCACATATGTATTCATACACATTGTCTGAGGTACATGCCGTTTATGACTCTTACATGTTGTCATTATTCATTACATGTATTCCGCCACCTTTCCTCCTAATATCACTAGTTCTAGGAGGGTTTAGTTGGGACTGAGTTAGATTCTGATTCATAATCACGGACATCCCTGGTAATCGGGGACAGTTCAATGATATGGTCCCTATGTGTTCCCCCAATGGTTTACGGACTATCCAGTAGATGTGCTCTTAAGGTTTGGGAGGTATGGGCATCTGCTATGCCCACATCGGAATATTACTTACATCCACGGGGCAGTCCTAATACGGCTCTGCCAGCCAACACCTGCACGCCTAAGCCCATAATGGCATACCCAGAGTTCCC